>NC_142814.1:45413984-45665862 GCF_049724085.1 Artemia sp. Qi Xiang Cuo | reverse complement strand
GACAAATACTTATTTAGATTTTTTTTTCTGTAACTTCACTATAAATTAGTTTTAATGGACATTATAGTTATTTTTGACACAATTGCCCTTTATATACAAGCCTATATATTAAAATACAGAAAAATTGGAGTCCAAAGATAGTCCCAGATGGCTAAAACGAATTATTCCAATAAACAAGTGCATTTTTCTTTAAACTGGGCATTTGTACTAAAGAAAATAATGCAAAATTCATCATTTATTTGTCTTTATATTTATTTTTTCAAATAACTATCATACCCCTCAAAACTGAATTTTTACTACTTTCACTATTTTTACCACTGAAGTGCCACTACTTTAACAATAACAAACAAAACACAAATATATAATCACTTGTTAAACAAACTAACAAGAAGCAATACAAAGAAGCTAGCAAGCATGTCCCCAGGATATACAAGCTAGACTCAAGTATCCTCCATTCAACTAGAGGTCCATGTGACTTCTTAATGTCTGATTCTAAGTTGGCTTAAGTGCTTTATGTAGACTTGAAAAGGCGTGTTAGACCCCGTCCTGCACTGGTTCTGGGACCATTACTTTTTCTGAGGCCAAAATGACATCAATGAATTTAAGGAATATGAAAATAGCAACTTGGAATGTTACAACGTTAAAAATAGCAATCTTTCTCATATTTTTTCTGATGAATTTAGATACTGCAAACTGGACATAATAGGAATTTCAGAAACTCATATCTTAGGGGTAGCAAACATGAAATTAGGTAATATAGAATTTAATTATTCAGACAGGAAGGATGGGGTACACAGACAGCAAGTAGGACTCATGATGAGTAAGGAAAAAGCCAAGTCTTGTTTAGGCTGGGAAGGTATTAATATTATACTACTCACTCATTTTACTACTATTTATCACTCATTTTATGACTACTCACTCATTTTATGACTAACAAATACAAGGTATGCGTCATAGTAGTATATGCCTCTAGACAACTTATGTATATAGTAGCAACTCAGATAAATTTTACTTACAGCTACAGGAACAAAAAGACAGGGTCCAATGTAGGGATATGGTGTTATTATTAGGAAATTTCAACGCCCAGATCGGTAGAAATAGGAATAGATGGTATCCTAGCCTAGGCAAATTTGGTATAGCAAAAGAAAACAGTAATGACTACATACTGCTGCAATTTTGTAGGTATAACAATCTAGTTATAACCAATACAATTTTTAGGCACAAAATGGCCCATAAGCCATTTGGCCATTACGTTCACATGATGGTAAGACAGCTAACTTTATTGATTATGTTACTGCAAACAGAAGACTGACAGGATCAATACAAGATACTAGGGTATATAGGAGTGCTGTTATAGATGTTAAAGGTAAAGATCACCCCCATCTATTAGTGTCTAGGGTCAATTTCAAGCACACATTTAGGAAGGGTAACTACCTTTTGGCAAGCTATGATGTAGGTAGACTACAGAAAGAGAAATTCAGAAACTTTCCATGAACAGTTGAATACTAAAATGGAAGGTTTAAAATTTGAAACTTAAAAGATGAATGGAACAATTTAGGAAAATAGTTTGTGAAGTCACTGATGGTGTCCTAGGGAGGAAAGTTAGGAACACTGCTAAGAATATAAGTGAAAATGCTTTATATTTAATTGGGAGGAGGAGGGGCTTGTACAGTAATTATCTGTAGCTGGTTTCATTATATCAGGAGTTAAGCAGGGTTGCATTCTAACCCCATTTATATGGGTGATTTTGACGGACTTTGTGCAAAAGTAAAGAGCAAAAGCAATAGGAGAACATGGAATTAAACGGGGAAGTAGAACTCTCATGGACTTAAATTATGCTGATGATTTAAGCATCCTAGACAAAGGTGTTAGCAAAATGAATGAACTTTTAAATGTTTTGCAAGTTCAGGGTTTGCGAATAGGTTTGAAACATAATTTTAAGAAGGCTAAGCTGGTAAGACTAGGAATAAGTGAAGATGAAAAGGTGATTTTAGGTAAGAAGAAGAATGATCAAGAGGACAGCTTCACTTACCTAGGCAGTATTATTAGTAAAGACAGTGGGCGCAGTAAAGATGTTGAAAGCAGAATAGCCAAGGCCCAGGGTATATTTCGACAGTTGAAAAAAGTTTGGAAGAATAGGAATATAAGTCTGCAAACCCAAATAAGAATATAGATGTTTTCCAGAGAAATTGCCGATGGATTGTTTTACGTACTAGACTGATTGACAAAACTGATTTATCTCAAACAGTAGGCTGTACAAAAAGTGTTGTTCAATCCTGCTTTCTATGGCTATAACAAGAGAAAGGATGAGATGGCTAGGATATGTTCTGCAGATGAAGGATGACATATTTTCAAAGGTTGTCCTGTTCAGCCAACTGTCTAGGGCTAAACAAAAAGCAGATCATCCCTGGTTGGGGTGAGAGGATACCATGAGGAAAGATTGAAGGGAAATGACAACTTCCTGGGAGGTGTAAAGGGGGAGGTATTGAATAGATTGGGATGCAGGAGGAACAAGCATTGCTAAATCTGCCTCAGGCAGCTTGGTGCTGCAGTGAATTGTTAGCAGTAGTAGTAATAATAAAAACAATTAATTTAATCTGTGTAGGCTAATTTGTAAAACCAGTGTAGTAATACGTGTCTGATCTCAGTTCCTGACAGAAAAACTTTACAAAGCTTTGAACAAATGTCAAATGTCACCAAATTCTAGATGGCATTCATGTTTTTTTCCAACATTAACACCAGTTTCCATTCTTATAAGTTACCCATATGCTTTAGTTAAAACCTTTATTAATTCATATCAAATTATTTTCTATTTCTTTTTTGGCTTAGACTTATCAGCAATTTTAACAATACTTAATTTCTATTAATCAGTTTCAGTATTGCTAAATTCTTGAAACTTATAGGCTTGTTATATATGCATAATTTATATATAATTTCAACATTCTTTCAATAGAGAAGATTAAGAGATCATTTATCCCAATCACCCCAGATTTCAATACAATCATTTCGCCATTAGTATCAGAACACTAAAATTTTGTTAGAAATTTCTTGGTGATTAGGTTCTAAAAGTAATAGAGATCCATGCCAGACCCATACATAAGAATTTACCTCAGTAGGAACAACACTTCCTGGGTAGGGGTCCTGTCAAAACGTTGACAAAATAGCTAATAGTTTTTTAAATAAAAAATCTCCTTTCAAGACTATATAAAACAGATTCTCCTTTGAGGAACAAGAATAAGTGTATTTTTCCCTTTGAGTCCAGTACTCCTATGTTGGCTCCCCCCCTCCCCGTTTTACTTGGTTCTATTTAAACCAAGGCAGTCCTATTCTATTGCCACCTATTCTTAAAATCCAATTTATTAAATTTATACTATCACCTATTCATTTTTTCATGGATCATATTGATAAAGCACTTTTTTCTTCAAATTTTAGTTATTGCTGTCTTCAGCATGCTTTGGTAAAGTACATTCTTAGCCTATAGTCTGTTTTTTTTTAATATTGAGGAAACATGTTCTATTCAATTGATAGTACTTGGAATCCCTTAGTTGTGAATTTCATTTAGACGTTTCTATTGTCTTTTTGATTGCCTTTCAAAATACGAAAAATTTTATCATTAAATTCATTATTCTCATAATTAAAAAATAGCTTGGTTTAATAAAACTACTCCAAATGGGAATATATATTTCTAATAATATTGATCAACATACATGGTTATTTTTTAGTTATTTAAATTTTTTCAATATTGCATTAATTATATAACTTGCATTTTCAAAATACCAGAAAATACAATTTCTTTTTTTGAGGAGGAGGGGACCAAATACTTAGCCCTTTCTAGTATTTTAAAACACATGAGTTTTCTACAAAAAATGAATAAATTTTACTTTATTACCTATTGACAAGGACTACAAAGACCGATATCCCTATAATATCTTGAAAATTTTCCAATTTCTAAAGAATTTTCATATAATTTGTCAATTTTTTGGAGCTGTCCTCCTGCAACAAATTCCTGTGTAGGCCTATGTTGCTTAATTTCCAGTAAAAATGGATTGACTGAAACATCCTCTTATCTAAACTAAGCTTCATCTTATTACTGTTCCTAAAAATTATTCACAAAAAAAAAACAAAAAAAAGGAAAAAAAAAAAAAAAAAAAAAAGAAAAATAGAATTACTACAAAACAAAAAGTTGGGCTAAGCCAAGTCTATCTCACAAAAAGGAAAGAAAATAGCAAACTCAACCAAAATAGCATTTAAGTTTAATACAACAAATAGGAAACAGAATTACAAAAAAAAAAAACAAATAGCATTTAGATTCAATAAAATGTACTGAAAGTTAGAGGAAAGCAAGAAAGGATAACTAGTGGCTACAAAAATATTACCCATAGACCCCTCAACTGGCTTAAATTTGCCACCTTAGGTGGCATAGGCATATTTAAATCCTACATGTAAAAAAAAAAGTAAAACAGATGGGAAAATGTTGGGATTATATTTTAATTTAGAATACCGGTAGCACATCTATATCACTGACAGACTAGTAACAGCATAGAAGGCCACTATTGTGAAGATTATTTGAACTTTGTACGATAAAAGGGAAACTACCTGAAAATAAATATGAATTACAAATGAGACCTATATAGAGGGCTTTGAGTCTATACCTTTGCTAAATCCTCATTTATTAGATTTTTAAGAATTTGTGAAATGTATCTTAAAAAAAAAACAAAAAACTATTGAATTAGATGATGGACTGTGATATCTTGTAAAGTAATAGAGCTAAGAAATACAAAACCTCAATTATGACCTTTGAAAATATTTTCAAATTCTTATCTCTAGGGAATTATGGAGTAAGGGGTTTCAGAGCCTAGTCCCCATTAATAATCCTGAATTCTTCTAAATTTACTTCTTGTCTAAGTATCAAATAAAACTTATTTTATAAAAAGGAGATGTAGATCTCCTAAAAAGGAGATCTACATACATGCCTCCTTACCTCTGCACCTTGCTTATCTGTAGCTTTTGAAAATACAATTTCAGAGATTTAAAAAGATTTAAAGTGGTAATAGAGATTTTTTTGTTAATTCAAGACCCATATTTTCAACTTATAAGCCAGGATTGATCAAAGTTTTGAGATTCAAAATATTTTTTGGACCTCATTTGAGATACAGGTCTAATTTGAAAATTTGCGTGTTGGTATCACAAACTTTATCCAAGCTTACCAAAGGTCAATGCCCTTTGAAAGGAAGGAGGTGGAGTTAAAGGTTCTTGCTAGACATGAAATTTAAGGTAATTTTAAGGTTAAGGTTGCTTGTAGAACAGAAAACCGACAGGAAAGGAAGAAATACCACTTTATCTCATGTTCCAAGTTCTTTCATATTATCACAAATACCGCCATTGCAATTGTATCCCAGCCTCCTCCCACCAATAGCTCTAAGCTATATAATGAATTTTATTGATTTTTTTTTTATAACTTGGCGCTATGAAAGTAAAAATTTTCCCTATCTTATTAGTTTACTTGCTAAAAGATGAACATCTCGCTTGGTGCATCTCAACACACTTTCCAAATAAGGTACATTAATGACTACCCTAAGATTAAAAAATGCCATTTGGTTCAAAATATGATTCTAAGTTGATGTTTTACAGCTACCTACCCACATGCATGGATTCATTAAAATCCAATTCAATAAACTTAATAATTTACACATCTTGTCATTTTACCATTTTTCCAATGGAGGGGGGGGGACAAGGCAGTGCAAATAAATCAAACTAAAAATTGTATTCATTTGACAAAATTGACAAAAAATGAGTCGATTTCGACAAAGGCTTTCAAACAATAAAATTGAATAAAAACTTTAAAAACAAATAAAAGTATTTATTAAATACTTTTAAAAGATAAATACTTTAAAAGATAAACAAAAGTATTTATTTCATTCTCTATCACCATGAGCTCACAACAACGTTGAAAAACAAAATGGTGGACAAAAAGTTTTATAAACTGTTAAATTTATTTGAATGTAAAAAATCACTGCATGCAGATTACATAACTGTAAATATCAACATAACATTGGATTTTAATAACATTGGATCATAACATTGGGTAGCATCAATATATTTGGAACATGCTTTAGAAGGCTAATCGAGTTGTGTGTTCACTTTCTAAATGTCAAATTAATCAAGAAAAGGAAGAATTTAGCCTGCCCTATAAACCATCTGTTGAGGGGAACAAGTGAAAAAATAACAGCAAACCAACACAATCAGTAAACTTTTGGATATATCCTAGGGCTATAAGAACCCCTATATATAATAGGGCTATAAGAAGCCCTATTAGGGGAGAGGGCAGGTTTAATTGTGGCATAAGGGATTAGGCTATGAATACCTAATCCCCATTGCAAAAATAAATCCTCAGGCTCAGAGACTGAACATTCACTATCAGAAAGCCATGTGTGGCAAAAAAAAATATATATATATATAGAAAGCCACTGTTTATCCATACCTAGATTTGGGCACGACCCTAAACACCAAACAAGGACAGATGAAATATACAGATCTCTTATTGCATCAAGTAAGAGCACCAACAGTTCTTTGCAGTCTATTCTGTTCCACCCTGGAACAGCCTCCCTCAAGCCACCTTCTAGTCCCAAACTTTAGAAGTTTTCAGGAAAGGAATTGATCAAGACTGACCTTAACTCCACCAGCAAGATTTCTTACAGCAATATGCACAGCACTCAGACAGTACATCATCTTGGAAAAATATTTCAACTAAAATATATCTTTAATAACCTTACTTACTTACTTACTTGTTGCACGTTCAAGCGGCATCCATACTCATCGTGGTACCCAGCAGATGACGACAAGTCTCCTTCCGTAGGTTTTATTCGGGGGTGGCAGGTTCCACAATTTCCAGCCACTGGCAATCCCAGCGACGGTCGTATTTTTGGAATCCTACGATTGGCTCCAGATCAGACTTAACTGTTGCTTGCCACGTCTTCTTTCGGCCTCCTGCCATCTTCTTCCATGCAGGTAGTGGTAGACATTTGAGGCATTTTTGGCTTATATGGTCATCTGGTCTGCGCACTGTGTGGCCAAACCATCTCAGTCTCCTATGCTTAACAATGTCAGAGACAAGTGGGCAATCCTACATCTTCTCCTTACTTCTTCATTCGAGATTCTATCTGAGAGGCAGATACCAGAGATATAGCGCAGGCATTTGTGGTTGAATATATTCAAGCTCAACGCTTCGGCTGCTTTAAGTGACCACGTTTCAAATCCATAGAGGAGGACAGAGAGAACCATAGCTTCATACACTCGGAGCTTTGTGCGTAGCGATATTTCGCTCCATTTCCAGAGATAGTTCCGTAATTGAAGGAAGACACTCCAGGCTGACAATATGTGGCTCTGGATTTCTTCTGAAGATTCGCCAGCAGGGTTTACCATCGATCCGAGGTATTTGAACGACTGGACGTCCTCTATCTGATTACCATTTAGGGTCACGGGGTTTCATCCATCCCATCTGTTTGCATGGATTTTGTTTTTGGTAGGCTTATTTGGAGACCAGTCAAAAATGCCTTGACTGCCATGTCATTAATCATAGCCTGGGCTTCTGCAACAGATTCAGCAAGCATGTCCACATTGTCAGCATAGTCAAGATCTGTGACAGAGAAGGACGGGCTCACTGCAAAGCCTTTATAATTGTCCAGGACCCTGAGGATCCAATCGATGACGAAATTGAACAAAGTTAGTGAAAGTACAAAGCCTTGACGTACATCCTCCTTGATCAGGACCAGATCTGAAAGATCACCGTCAACTCCTACCCAGGCCTTTGTTCCAGCATAGTATGCCTTGAGCAGATTGATGATCTTCTCAGGTACACTGTCCTCTCTCATTGCCTCCCATATTGCATAACAATGGACCAAATCAAACGCGGTAATTAAGTCTATGAAGATTTGGATTGTTTCCTGCTGGTGTTTAAACTGGTGTTCAGGGATCTGTTGCAGGCTAAAAATCTGGTCACAGCAACCCATTCCCGGCCTGAATCCTGCTTGGTTGGGTCGCGTTCGGCTATTTCTGGTGTCTCTGAATCTATTTAAAAGTATGACTGCGAACAGCTTGGCAGCAATGGGGATAAGGGATATACCTTGGTAGTTTTTGCAGTCTATTCGGTCTCTGTTTTTGAAGATAGAGGCAATTATTGAGGTCTTCCAGTCATCTGGGATGCATTCATTGTCCCAGCCTTTAGTTATCACGCTATGAAGTTCATCCACCACCACCTTGGGGAGAGCTTTCAGTAACTCGGCAGGAATCCCATCTTTTCCTGGGCTTTTATGGTTTTTAAAAACTTGGATTGCCTTAATTACTTCATCCCTGGAGAGTGGGTCCGTACATACATTTTCATAAGCCTGGTTGTGCAGGTGGTTCTGCAGTGCTGTAAGTGGTTGCTTTTGATTACTATTGTCTCCTGGTCTAAATAGCTCTTGGAAATGAACTCACCATCTTTCAATACGTTCCTCACTGCTTGTGAGTATTTTCCCATCCTTTGCCTTAAGCGAGGGGATGGTAGTTTGCTTCTTCTTCCCAGTGCATTCTCCAAGTATCTGATAGAGTTTTTGTGTATTGTTCCGTGATGCAGCTCTTTCCATATCACTGGCAACATTAGACCAGTAGGCTTTTTTGTCAGCTCTTGCTGATTTGTGACATTCTTGTTGTAGCACTTTGTATGTGGGGGACTTCTTGTTGGTCATTTCTTTTTTCTTGGCAGAGTTTGAGTGTCTTTTCTGAGATCCATTTCTTGGTTTCACGCTTGACAAACCCAAGTATGTTTGAGGCAGCTTCATTGATTTGGCCCTTGAATTTGCTCCATTTCTTCTCAATCTTTATCTTGGGGCACTGATCAGTCGGGATTGCCTCCTCAGTGTCATCTTGAAGGACAGCAAAGCGGTTTGAGAGTTCAAGGACAAATGCTCCTCAGTAATCATCTACTTTCAGCTTCGACATGCCTTTTTTCTGGCTCGGCATAGTAGTCTTCCTTGAGCTAAGTCTGTACTTTAACCTTGTCTTCAGCAAGAAGTGGTCAGATCCATTTTTCGATCCCGTGTCAGCACCTCTGTGCACTCTTGAGTCCAACACCATGGATTTCCATCATTGGGATACAAGGAGATAATCTATTTGGGCCTTTACTCTTCCATTGCAGGATTCCCATGTATACATATGGCACGGTTTGTGCCTGAACCAGGTATTAGCTGCAGCGAGATTGTTCTGCATTGCGAACAGCAAAAGCCTGTTTCCATTTGTGCACCTGTCTCTGAGGCTGTGCTTGCTGATTGCATGTTCTGAGTTATTCAGCTTTCTGCTGATTCTTGCATTGAAGTCACCTCCAATTAGGAGGATATCTTTCCGGGGAATCTTATCCATGACTGTCTGCAGGTCACTCTAAAACTGATCTTTTTGCTGTTGAGGTGCATCTCTTATTGGGGTGTAAATGCTAAGGACAGTCAGATTGTTTGTGCAACCTTTAATTCTTGCCTGTACAATTCTCTCAGACACAGGCTCATATTCAATGAGCCCAGTAACTGCTTTGGGGGACAACAGGATACCTACTCCTGCTCGACCAGATCCATCTAATGATCCCGATTTATAAAGAGACTGCCTTCCCAGCCTAGGATTCAAAGGTCAAGATGTTATGTCCATTTAGTCTCGTCTCAGAAACGCACAGAATATCAAGGTTATAAAGATAAAATTCATCCACTACAAAAGCTTGTGCCAATGAACATTTAATCTAGCACAGGTTCCAGCAGCTGATATTCAGGTCTTGTCTTCTTGATAGGACGGTAGCCAGCACACTTTTCGACGAGAGCGCCATTCTTGTCGCATTGCATAATACCGGGGATGCTGTAGCCAAACTTTTCATCATCATATTTGTCATCATCATTGAGCGTTTCTTGGGGATAAGGTACACCACAAGGTCCCCAGTCTTGCGGTAACCCAAAGCGCATTGGCCATCACCTTGCTCGGCGTGGAGCTGTGATGTTTACACCGCTTCACCACTTTGAGGTGCACTAGCGGATTTCCTATGCTGCCTAGGGACAGAGGGTCAAGCCTCATTACCTGGATGCCTACCACCACCGTGGAAATTTACCAGCTTAGCTAGCCCTTTGCTCCCACCTAGAATCAGCAATAGGCTTCAGAAGCAATAGGCTTATTGATTTATTTATTTACCACCACCCCTAAAAAAAATTGAGCTAAATCCATGCTTACTAAAATAATTTCTGTAATTATGCTCTTAAATGAAGAAATATCACTAATATTTTTTTACATTATGATCAAGATGTTTCCAACTTATAATCCTCCAGTGAAACACAGAAAACGTTGACCAGGTCAAAACAACTGGCAGAGTATTAATCTCTGAAGAATATTGAGGTGAGGATCTCAAAACTGGTAAATTGTCAAAACATGAAAGATTTCTATCATGTTGTAGCCTAAAAATAAACAGAAGTGAGTAAAACTCTCCTAAATCAGAAGCTGGCATTAGCCTTACCTATTGATTGGCATTCCATTAAAAATCCCAGGGTTTTAGGCCAACCAACAATCAAACAACCTAGTTTTGTAGAACTTCTTTATGCCAGACAATGGAAGAAAAAGTGCCAAGCCACATGCTAATACAGTACAGTACAATTGGCATTGGACAAATGGAGGAAAAAATTGGACAATGGAGGAAAAAAATTGGAAAAATGGACGGAAGTTTTCACATTATGCTTAGGTTATGAGACAAAATTTTGCAAACAGACTGTATATGATAATTGGATGATAAAATTTCATCACCAAGTTTTAAATTTAGGATCTCTTGTCCAAAACTAAGCAGCATTCTCTAAGCTCCAGCTTATGCTTAAGGTATGTGTCCATGATTAGGCTCCATTACTAACTGGCAGTGCTGTTCAAATTAATAGTGTTGTATATGGTTAAAATATTCAAACTAATCACATAATTACTAAGAGCACTTAAACAAAACAATTGGTGAAACACTCAACATTCTAGGTGGTGTATTGAAGGTTTTACTGTGGTTTAGTGACCAAAATGGTGACTAGCTGTCAAAATTACTTTTGAGATAATTATGTTAAGCATGCTGATAGATGAACAACTAAAGTTCCACTACCACTGGCAAAAAGCAGTCTCAAGAGTAAATTCAAGCCTTGGTCTCCTCAAACACACCATAATCAGCTGCTCCTGTAAAGTCTCTCTAAGGCTCTGTAAGGTTAGTCAGGTCTGTTTTGAACTTTGGTGCATGTCTCCCCTCCCCTTTCTATGTATTGATACTAGTCTAATCAAGGGAGTTCAGAGACAACCCACAAGGTGCATAGCTGGCCTACATGATTTCATTTACAATAAGAGACTGGGTGCTTGCAACTGCCAACATTCCTTTTCACATGCCGCTATGGTGACATGATGCTGAGCTACACGTATAATACACAACTAAATAACCCTTTCTTTACCAAACATTCAAGCTAGCCCCATATCAGACACCATTCACATAAGCTGTCAAATCATCCTGTTAATACATGAACACAACAGCATTTCTTCTCTGAGTGTGTTATAAATAATAGGGATAGTCTTCAAGCTGAAACTGTGACTGTATCCTTCAAGTCCAGACTTGGCAAGGAATAGTCACTGTTGGAACCAAACAGCTAAGGCAAACAAGGGCCTTGGATTCATTGAGCATTCAATAACAAGTCACCAACCATGAGTTATCAAGAAGCTTTACACAGCCCTTGTTTGTCCTGATCTTTAGTTTGGCATGTCAGTTGCCAACCCACACTTTAAGTGTGACTTGGAGATACTTGAGAAAGTCCAGTGTAGAGCAACCAAGCTCCCTTTTGCCAAAAAACAAATCTCCTACAAGCAATGACTAGAAAAGCTTGACCTGCCTACCCTAATGTACCATAGAAAGAGAGGAGATGTCATCCTTGCTTTAAGATGATGACCAGTGACACCATCATGCTGGTTTCTGATCTCAGTGAATACACCAGAACACATGGAACCCCCATAAAACTGCATTAAAAATTTAGGAGAAAGCATGAGAAGTTCAACTTCTTCACTAATCAGGTTGTTCCACTGTGGAAATCACTCAGCAAATCTACTGTGTTGGCCAGATAGATTGATAGCTTCAAGGTTGGTGCTGACAATGATTGAAGCTTCAAGTTATTTAAGATGCAGTGGGACAAACCAGCATCATTAAGCAGGGTCTATTAGGCGCCTCTCACCATCAATACATCTAGTGACACCCAACAAAGAAACCAAACTGTCTTGTATATATGAAAATAGTGATGATCCACTTATGAACTGTGATTTAAAATTGTTTTAACTGTCTTGTTGTTATGAACTGTGTTAACTGTCCTGTAGCCTATATGTGTAGGCTAAATAGTGATAATCTAGTCACAAACTGTGACATGAAGATTATTGAGTCAACATTACCTGGCAACATCTACAGGCTCTCCAACCTTAGTTCCTAGAAGATGTGATTTAAGGTAACTACTTTAAATTGTAGCTAAGAGCAATCTAAGGATTTCTCCTTGTAGAGCTCCGGAATGATGACTAGTTGTATGCAAGAATCACTGGTGACCAGGTGCTGCTCCTTCTTTGGTAGCATTCCAATTGAATTTCTACTCTTTGGAAGACCACTCAGCATCTAGCCTTCGTTTGAAAACATCAATAGACTCAGCAGTAACTGTTCATTAGATAATCTGTTCCAATTGTTGACAATATGTGTTGAGAAGAATTGAGTACGGACTCTAGATGTTGTAGACTGCTGAACAAGTTTCAGTTGATGACCTCTAGTTCTTGACTTGGTACTAACAGTAGAGAATAATGCTGGTAGAATGTTAGCCCTCAATAACTTAAAGGCTAAAATGGCATCCCCTCTTTTTCTCCTGTATACAAGTGTAGGGAGATCCAACTTTGATAGTCTTACAGGATAGGAAAGCTCTTGCATTGCAGATATCACTTTAGTGGCACGTCTCTGCACATCTTCAAGAACTGTTATATCTTTTTTCAAATGTGGAGAGGCAAGTGACATTTCAACTTCAAGCTTAAGACACACGAGTCCCTTGTAAAGAAGACTGATGCCTTTAGAAGAACAAGTAGAACTGGTATGCTTAATCAAACCCAAGGTTGGACTAGTCCCAGCAGAAAACCTCTTAGCGTGTGTATTGAATTTTAATTCATTGTCAATAGTGACACCAAGATCTAGCTCATTATTTACAGAGAAAAGTGGGTGGCCTAAGAAAAAATAAGAGTAGCATGGATTCTGTTTGCCAAAGTGAATGATATGGCACTTGGCAACATTGAATTCAAGAAGCCAGGCCTCAGCCCATTGACCAAGCAGATGAAGATTATTCTGTAGCAGGGCAGGTTCTTCACAGGACAAAGCTGGCCAAAGAAGCTTCATGTCATCTGCAAAGAGTTGAATTACTGCTGATAATGGAAGGAGCATCATTAATGAAAATATTATATAATGTAGGACCCAAGACACTTCCCTGAGGAACTCCACTCAGAACACATGTTGAGGAAGAAAGAATACAATCTCCAGAGTCATCAAACAACTGAACAAATTGGTTTTGTGAATAAAGAAAATCAAGGATCCAGAGCAGGGATTTCTCTTCAAGCATAACTGCACACAATTTAATTGCAAGTTACTTTTGACACACTTTGTCAAAAGCTTTAGAAAAGTCAAGCAGAATCATATCAGCAGGAACCCCAATATCAAGCAACTTGGTGATATGATCATATGATTCAAGGAGATTAGTGTCAACAGATCTCCCACAACGAAAGCCATGTTGTGAACTGTGTAAAACATTGTTTGCTTCAAAATATTTAACAGCTGCAGAGTTGATTATTTTTTTCAAGAACCATAGCAACTGCTGATGTCATGCTTACGGGTCGATGATTTTCTCCAAGGTCCTTTCTACCTTTTTTAAAAATAGGAATGATATGTGCAGTTTTCCAATCCTGTGATAGATTTAATGATAATTTCAACAGCAGGGAAAGAGGATGAAACAAAACTGTACAACATTTGTGTAGGATACGTGGGTGGATGCCGTTTGAGCCAGTAAATTTATTCAGTTTGAGGGATGTTAGTTCCTTTAGAACCAATGTATCTGCAATCAGAATTGGTTCCATATTATGTGATACATCATATAAGGGAGGTGTAGGATATACAATACTGGGGTTGGACAAAAAAACAGAAGAGAAATATTGATTGAAAATTTCAACTTTCTGTTTGGGATCAGCAACTGATTTACTATCATGCAGGATATCTGGGATTGTGCATCTGCTGCTACATTTTTGAGTGGCATAATGCCAGAAAGATTCAGGGTTATCCTTAACTTCCTTTGCTAGTTTTTCCTCAACCCAACTCATCAACACCTTTATTTGGTTTGTTGTTTGATTACAAAAGGATTTGAAGACTAGATAGTTTTCTGTGGTCGTATTTTTTCTATAGCTGTTCCATGCTCTGTGTTTTCTATTGATCAGCTTGCTAACTTTAGTAGTTAAAAAAGGTAAACTTTTTGCCTGTTTTACCTAAAAATTCTTGTGCGTGAATTTTCAACATTTAGAATTTCCCTTTTTACATTTGACCAACTCTCATCAATATCATCAGTAATAAGCTTTTTCCAGTTGACTTTGGCAAGTTTTTCAGAGACTATTTTGTAGTTTACATACTTTTGTTGCTTAGAGGAAGGCTAAATGGTAGGTAGACATAACTCTGAAATAGTTACAACATGGTCACTGTAACCAACAGGTGTGGTTATAACATTCTTAATAAGAAGGTCAGGGTTACTGAGTGTAACCAGATCAAGAGTGTTGGAGATTTGACCTTCCCTGAAACGAGTTGGTTGTGAAATTATTTGACAGATGGAATTATCAGAGAGGGCAGACAAAAAATGAGAATCTATTACAAAAACCAGATCCATCAATCCATTGGATTTCAGGGATATTAAAGTCCCCCATAAGGACAAGTTCAAAGCTGGCAAAATTGGTCACCATGAGAGACAACATGGCAGCCAAATTTGATTCTGAGTATTTTTTGGAGAAACTTCTGTAATTGCAGCAACATCCACTCCTTCAGATTTCATATGAAAAAGAAAGTTCAGAAAGCTTATTAGGGAGGCTATCTACACTGGAGCTAAGGAATCTCATTCCCTGAGAGGTAGGAATCAGCAAGGATGCAGGATCTAAAGGACTGGTAAGGTTATTGGATACAGCACTATGAAACAACAAAGAAGAAACATCAGTTAAACAAGTTGTTGTTTAAGAAACAAGAGAAGTGTCAGCAACAGGAAGGAGACTATTATTATTGTGTTCACTACTAGACCATTGAGAGACAGAATTAGGTGATGCAAGTCCATAAACATTTAAACAGTTATTAGAGGTAGAAGGAGGCATGTACATTAGAGGAACATTGGAGCAGTCTGGGGATTCCTCCAACTGGCAAGTTTTTTTTTAATGACGGCACCATTATGGATTATCAAATTTGCTTCTCCCTTATCTTTTCTGCATTTCAGCTCCTCAACTAGAGCTTTGTGCTTTATGTGATCTTCCTTAGGACTATCTCCATAAAACTAATTGATCCTTTTGTTTCAAAGGATTTCCATATAATTTGCTTTCTGAAGTCAGTTGATGGTACAGAGAAGAGAAGAGGAGGGGGCAGCTACCAGATGGTTGATGGCTATTAGAAAGTCATTTTACTTGGGCTGGGGGGGCACCAATGTCAATTGCATAACTGCATAAGAGATAATTGTACAGGAAAAAATGCATCATCAGACTGGGGGGGGGGGTATACCATAAGCAACAATATTAAGACGTCTTTCAAAATGCTGGTGCTCTGAATGTGCTATCCGACAAACATCAGATTCAGATAATTGGGCTGACGGAAGTTGAGACAACTTAGAGGACACTGTAGATACCACTAGGTCATGACCTGTTGAGATAGAGCAAACTGATTGTCATGAATTTTCAATAGGAGTGTGATCACTCCAGTTTTGAAAAAGGGTAAACCTGCTCATGAACCATCGTCATACAGACCCATTACTGTATCATCTGTGTTTTGTAAGCTATTTGAAAAGCTCATAATTTCGGACATTAAAGCTAGTTGTAAAGTGCCTCCCCACCAGTTTGGATTCCAAGCTGGCTTAGGATGTGCCCATGCCTTGCATGTAGTTGCACATGTTCTACTGGATGCCCACATTTCGAAAGAAAGCCTAGCTATAGGTGAATATGATGTACGGCGGGCTTTTGATTCGGGTATACATTCTCAGAATATGGTTGAGCTGAGAAAGTCCGGAGTTGACCGTGCTATTGTCAAACCCTTGAACGACATGTATAGTAGGCTCAAGGTCTGTATTAAACTGTCAGGTAAATTAAGTCGTAGGTTTGCTGTGGTGAAGAAAGGTATAAAACAGGGAGCCGTATCATCACCTGATCTGTTCAACAACAGCATATCGACGGCCCAGTCAAAAGTGGCCCCTTGCTGTATTTTTAAAGGCATTGACGTGTCCCTGGTTGGGTTTGCAGATGACCTTCTAAACTTTTCAAGAATTTTGTCTTCTTTGGAATCTAACTTTAAAATTTTGGAGATGGAGTATGATGAAATCGGGTTGAGTTTTAATGTGACAAAATGTGAAGTACTGTTATTCAACTGGAATGCCTCTCAACCCGAAATCCAACTAGGGTCACAGGTGGTCATGCCCTCTAAGTCAATTGTAGACCTGGGTCTGCCGATCGGTGAAACTCTTCAGCATACACGAGCACTGCTTGTAAAGCACATCGAGAAGAAGATCAGGTCAGCTTATGGAGCTTCGGTTTCCTCCAAGCGTAATCTAAATAGGTCGCTGCGTGCACAAATATTTGTTGCTGTTGCCTTACCCCATGTTCTTTACGTTTCGCCGTTCTGGAAGTTACTTACAAATTCGAATATAGTAACTATAAGAAGAATATTCTTCAGGTACCTCAAGGTCCTACTTGAGATGCCATTAAGAACAAGTAATTCTTACCTAACGAGGCGGTATTCAGTACCTGACCCATTTACTGCGGTGGAAGCGTGTCTTAAAAAGTACCGTGATAGAGTAGAAGCGTGTAACCACCAGTGGACTGCCATTCTTACATAGTTGTATTATAGTTCCTTCGTGATTATTTTCATTTCAAGAAGTTTTGTTGTGTTTTGTATGTGCGTTTTCTTCTCTTTTGTTTTTTATCCGTCTTTTGTTCAATTGTGACGGGTTTTTCCAATATATTTATTTATTTATTTATTTATTAATATGTGATACCCTGTTTGCAATATTGCTAACTTGGGCAGAAATGTCACTCTTTATGTCAGTTCTCAGCTGGGAAAGTGTTTGTGTCAACTGACTACTGGTGGCAAACTCCTGCTTAAGATCTTTCCTGAAAGATTTCAAGGAATAATCCATAACTGATGCTAACTTATTTATCATAGCTTGCTCACTAGAGGGGGGAGGGAGATGGTTAAGTTTGCAGGCTGGACAAGACCCAGAACATGTAAGGGCCAAAGGACAGGTCCAGACATTCACCACAGATCCACTTCTCACAAATATCACACTCAATAGCAGAGGACCCTTCATCCAGTTCAGCAGAACAGGCAGCATATTTGTCATTGCCTTTAATTGGGCTAATGTGTTTTCTTTTAGCTTTGTTGGACATTTTATATCAATTTAATCATGGTATAGGCTATAGCCTAGGCTTATCAAAGCTAGGCTACTACCTGAAAGAAGATCTCTTATAAAAAAAAATACTATATCCAAAAAAAAAAAGAAACGAAAAATAATTTTCTTATTTACTCAAATTGGTTTATTTACTCAATTTGGTAGGCTATTAAACATAGGCTAATAGTTGATATTTTTTGTTACTAATAGTTTGTGTAAACAATGATGATTATGATGGCAATATGAATCATCTGTTGAAGCTGTCCCCAGCGCTACCTATCCAGTTAGAATAACTTCAGGAAGTCTAGTTTAATAGATGGCAGGACACTATGGCAAATGAAGTACCCTATATCTGGGCAATGGATAAATATTTTGTTTTCCAGTCAATTTATTATGATAGATAAGACTTTTCTGAACACTTTGGCATAACTTCATATATAAATAGAACACTTGGTCACAATAAAAGCAGTGATTTTGTATTATTAAAATTTTAGCCTCTGGGCCAATACTTCATCACTGAATAGAATAAAAAGTCATAGAAATATGAGTAGCCTGCCCATCCCTTTCAACTACCCACTGATACCAACTTCATCATATGAATGTCTTGCTAGGAGGCTGATGCTGCTTTTCATACCCAACTCTCTTGCATACTAGTTGCTGTTGTGTGGTACTGTCAGATTTAAACCACTAGAGAATGGACTAAACCTACCTAGTAGTCACTAATATCAAGTGGGCCTGAATTGCATTTCTCCACCAGGCCTCACAGTGTGTCACATGGCCCCACCAGAGTGATGAAGCTGTGTCATCTTTAACATGGAAAAGAACAGATCCAGTTTGGACTTTAAGTTTAGTCCAAAGTGCAAATTATGCTAACTGAATAAAGAATTTAATTACATATTTCTTTTGTGCATATCTAATTTATGTCCTATAAGCAACCTTAACCAAATTAGATATTTCAGAAGATCTTCTGAATGAATCACTTATGCACTGGACCAGAAAGTATAATACATATAAAACACATTAAAGATCACCATGTTCTTCCTTATGCATAAGCTTAGAATACCATCTCTAAAATATCATCACAAACAAGGGGATATGGTAACGGTATAGAAGCTTCTGAATGCTGGGGATACCATTCCTGGCCTTTTCATACCCAACTCTCTTGCATACTAGTTGCTGTTGTGTGGTACTGTCAGATTTAAACCACTAGAGAATGGACTAAACCTACCTAGTAGTCACTAATACCAAGCGGGCTTGAATTGCCTTTCTCCACCAGGCCTCACAGTGTGTCACATGGCCCCACCACAGTGATGAAGCTGTGTCATCTTTAACATGGAGAAGAACAGATCCAGTTTGGACTTTAACTTTAGTCCAAAGTGCAAATTATGCTCACTGAATAAAGAATTTAATAACATATTTCTTTTGTGCCTATCTATTTTATGTCCTATAAGCAACCTTAACCAAATTAGATATTTCAGAAGATCTTCTGAATGAATCACTTATGCACTGGACCAGAAAGTATAATACACATAAAACACATTAAAGATCTCCATGCTCTTCCTTATGCATAAGCTTAAAATACCATCTCTAAAATATCATCACAAACAAGGGGATATGGTAACAGTATAGAAGCTTCTGAATGCTGGGGATACCATTCCTGGCCTTTTCTAAAAAGGCAAAGAGAACCCATGACCATCCTTAAAAGCTTTTCCAGAAACAAGAAAACACCAGACTAAAGAATATGTTCTTTTCAAATACAGTTGTGGAACTCCCTAAGTTAAAAAGCAGTGACCTGTACCACCATGGATGTATTCAAGTCATCAGTAGACAGGGAGTGGCTCAACCAGCCCTGGTGCACCTTTTGGGATGCCATAGATGATTATCTATTATTGCTGAAGCTAGTGGACACATTGTTCATCTTATTACTAGCTTGAGTGTGATTTAAGGCAATAACAAAACTGCTTTCCAAAATAAAAATAAAACATATCTTATCTAGTATTTTATCTTGCATCTAACTACAATGTCAATTTATCAAATTGTTTAGGTCTTTGGAGCTAATTAGGACAGGACAAAATATCTGCAATTTTATTAACTAGCTATTTTTCAAGAGAGCAAGAACCCTATTCTCATAGATTTTTAAGGCAAACTTCCAGATGAGAGGTTTTGTTCATCTTGGTAAGTGGTTGAGTTAGGAGAATAAAACTTTCATGAATAGATTAAGAGCTGCCAGAATCACTGGGAAGTAATTTTGAAACGCCTACTATCACCTTCTCCCCTCTAAAGTGCACTGATCCTTGGTGGTTGACCTCATTAGAAGTAAACACTAGACTATAAAATTCTGTAAATTACTTTTGAAAATTCCAAAATGCTTACTAAATGGTAGTTTCTGCAATTTATTTATTAATACCATGTTTTAGCAACAAAAAAGTGCCAGTTGAAAGAAAAAGAGGAATTGTAAAGAATAACAAGAGAGAAAGCAAGTGATTTAGAAACTGATCATCATTTATTATTATTGCTTACAATCAATTTTTATGAATAAATCAGTGTTAATAATTGGTCTCATTGTCTTGCATAGTTTTCAAAAAGGCTATTATGTACTTGAAGTAAATGATAATAACACAAAAAGGACAATCAAAATTGGTAGCTTTGCTAGCATCATGAGCATATTCATTAGAATTTAGCACCAAAAACCCAACAGAGGGAGATGAAAATAAACAATGCTGTAATAGAACTATTGCCATGGAAAAAGAATGAAAACCAAAGATAAAGGTAACCCTTTTTTGTTAAAATTTTGATTGCTAGAGACCTCTTATATATACAATTTTCTAACCCCCAAAAATAAAGAAATTGTAGAGATAGTAGCTTGGCAACACCTTCTTGTGTAAGTTTTAGACTCTGGATAGAGCATATACAACTACACCATTTTTAGCCTTAACCATAGGCCTAAAGTTCAACAGTACATATCAATTGCCATAAACATTATCATAGTCATTTATTTTGAATTACACCAGAAAGAGATCTTTCCTATTTTTTTTTTCTTATGTTAAGAATAACTTAGGATAACAGATACACATTTGCTGACTTTTACTGGGTAAATTTCTAAGTGGCACTAGAATTTAGCCCCTGAATATATCCAAATCAGGGTATATATTTGCACATCAGGGGATGGGGGCAAAATTTATTTGTGATGTAAATGAAGGTTATATTTAGAATCAAACAGGGGCAAATCTCCAGCATTTTTATTTGGGGGGCAAGAGGGGTCCACATCTGGATAGTCAAAGGGCATGGGATGTTTTTTTCTCTACATTATTGGGGGGGGGGTAACTACCCCCTAACCCCCATGCCACCCCCAAATTATGCCGCTGGAATCAGAATGCAATTTTGATTATATATTTGCTCATTCGGGGGGTGGGGTATATACTCTGTATGTATATGTATACTTATAGCAAATCTTGTGTTTTTGCCACTGCTTTATCTGTATCCTTGTGGATTATTCATCCACTGGGATGAACACTGTCTATAAGAACAATTTATAGCAGCAATTTCAAAAAATTTATGCATTGCATTGAGAGCATGGAAAAAATTGGGTAAATTTTAACCAAATCATATTATTGACTTATGAATAAAGTGAATATACCACTTGATACCTTTTTTAATGCTCTTTCCAAATATAATAATAATTTTTGTCGGAAATGGAATTTTACCTCCACCCCTATATATACCAATTCAGGGTATATATTTGCACATTAGGGGGAGGGGGTGTTGGCAAATTTTATTTCTGATGTAAATGGGAGGTAAGTTTAAACTTTACCCCCCACCCCACCCCCAATGTACAAATATATACCCTGAATTGGTATATATAGGGGCAGGAGTAAAATTCATTTCTGACAAAAAATATTATTATATTTGGAAAGAGCATAAAAAAAGGCATTGAGTAGTATATTCACTTTATTTGTAAGTCAATAATATGATTTGGTAAAAATTTACCTAATTTTTTCCTTTTAAGTTGGAAAAAGAAGGAAAAAACAGGAAAGACTTGATGATAAAGGTTCTTTCCTTGGGTAATATGTTAACTAGGATCATTAGACATATTTTAAAGTAAGAATTGTTTTCTTAATATGTCTCCTTATCAGGAGCCACAATTCTAAATATTTACCAAAGTATGTCCTGGGAAGGTATTTTGTAACTATCTCTACTCTTACTCTCTCTGAAGGGCCCTGACCTTTGGTGATCTTTAAAAATCTTTGTTATAAAGATGAAACTACATAAAATAGATCTTCTGATTAAATGAAGTATAACAAAACTGTTTTCAGCTTCACAACTTTGCTAAATTCTGACTAATGAGATTTTAAGGACCTACAAATACAATTCCTGAATTTTGAAACAAAAATATTTATATGGCTTAAAAATCTACTCAAATAACAGGAATTACACTTTCAGAACTAAACCAGAGAAAGAGAAATGGATTAATGGAAATTAATGTAAAATGTTGTTTTGTCCAAATTTCACTAGCCTAGGCATAGACCCGTCAAGTAGGCAAAATTCTAAGACTAAAAAATCAGAAAAGGGTCAACATGGAAGCTTGGCAATACCTTCATAGAGTATGTTTTTGGTCCTGGATTCATTACTGGGTAAATATTTACCAAATCATATTATTGAGTAACAACTAAAGTGAATATACCATTCAATGCCTTTTTTATGCTGATTACAAATATAATAATCATTTCTATTGGAAATGAATTTTAGCCCCCCTCCCCTATATATGCCAATTCAGGGTATATATTTCTACATTAGGGGGTTGGGGGTAAAGTTTAAACTTACCTCCTATTTATTAGAAATAAAGGTAAATATATACCAAATCATATTATTGAGTTAGGAATAAAGTGAATACACCATTTGATGCCTTTTTTATGCTGATTATGAATATAATAATCATTTCTATTGGAAATGATTTTCAGCCCTCCCCCTAACCTAACCTTCACCCCCATATGTGCAAATATATATCCTGAATTGACATATATAGAGGGGTGGGGGCTAAAGATAATTTCCAATTTAAATGTTTGTTATAGGCCTATTTGTAATCAGCATAAAAAAGGCATCAAATGGTATATTCACTTTATTTGAAACTCAATCCTATGATTTGGTATATATTTACCAAAATTAAATTATCCCCCACCCTCTCTAATGTAGAAATATATATCCTGAATTGACATATATAGGGGGCTAAAATTCATTTCTGATAGAAATGATTATTATATTTGTAATCAGCATAAAAAACGGCATCAAATAGAATATTCACTTTAGTTGTTACTCAATAATATGATTTGGTAAATATTTACCCATTACTGTAATTTTTCCTAACCCAACCCCTTTCCAAGATATCAAAAAGTAGCTAAACTAGAATTTTGCCATATAAAATTTTTGAACCCAAAGAAATAAAGAAATGGCAGAGATAGCCTAGTAGCTTAGCAGCATCTTCCTGTGTATGTTTTAGGCTTTGAATAGCCTACAAAGCTGAAAATTTCATTCACAAAACTACTTTCCAAAATGCCCCACATATACAACTACATCACTTTTAGCCTTAAGCATGGGCCTAAATATCAATTACCAGAAACATTGTCGTAGTCATTCATCTTGAATTACGTGAGAAACAGATCTTGCCTAATTTAAAATAGTTGCGTAAGTAGAATGAAAACGTTAATTGCCTGCGCTGCGAACAATTGGCAAATAAATTATTGCGCAGAATGAAAGGCGAAATGTATGTATGTATGTATTTCCAAAAAAAGGCATCCGGCCATAGAAAAAAAAACAGAACATAAACATAACAAAACCAACAAAAAACACAAATAAATTAAAATGAAAAAACGTAGTTATATATAAATCTTCACAAAGTATTTATAAAGAGATGCATCTTTCACGATGTATCAGCATCAGCCCTTCATCAGCATACTTAGCCAAATTCCTTAATGTGATTTTAACTCGTAACCCTACAATCCCTTCCACCCACCTTCTATCCGCCAACACTACCACTTTGACTTCACAGATGAGAACCACAGACTGCCTTTGGACACTTTTTCTGACAACGAAACAATCTTTTCGCCTTGAGTTTCAGAACGCTAGCCATGGCCTAATTGTTGGAGGATCATGGTTCCCTCATCGTGATGTTCACAACTATACATGGACTTCACCTGATGGGACTACACGGAGCCAAATTGACTATTCTCTTATTAGAAAACGTTACAGACGCTGTCTGGAAGATGTTTGTACTTTTCATGGGGCCGATGCTTACTCGGAGCACCAACTAGTGATTACTAGTTTTAAACTAAAATTAAAGGCTATTACCAAGCACAAAGAGACTGTGAAAGTGTTTGTTATTCAGAAGCTCCAGGATAGAAAAATGAGGCAAGCATATTGTGTTCCCCTTTCTAACAAGTTTGTAAACCTGACATGCGATGAAACCGGTGTTCTAGTAGATGAGAAGTGGAATAAAACTGTGGAGTGTGTAAGGAGAGTCGCTAAATAATCGGTTGCTTATGCGAAAACAAAGAGTGAATAGTGGATCAGCGATGGCTCGTGGAAACTTATGAAAAAGAGAAAAGAAATAAAGATCCAGCTAGACAGCTGCGATAGTAACGTCATCCCTCCCTACAAAGACCAACTCAAGGCCCAATATAAACAAACCCACAAAGCCGTAAAGTGGTCCAAAAGGAATGATTTACGTCACTTTTTGGAGACAAAAGCAGCCGAAGCTGAAGTGGATGCCAGCAAAGGCGACAGTAGAACGGTATATTGAATAACCAAAGAGATCAGCGGTGACTTCTGAAAGCCAGCATGCGCGGTTACCAAGGCTATTACCGAGCAAAAAGAGACTGTGAACGTGTTTGACATTCAGAAGCTCCAGGATAGACAAGTGAGGCAAGCATATTGTGTTACCCTTTGCGTGCTGCGCCAGCATGCCAGCATGCACTGTTGAAAACAAGACTGTAGAACTACTAACGAGGAAAGAAGATATTGATAACAGATGGAGAGAATACTTCAACGAAGTATTAAATTTTCCTCCCTTGTAAATCTCATGGAGCCTCTCCCCGATGTTCCGCTCATCAATCTTGGAATCAACGTTGAACCCATTACCCTACTGGAAGTGAAAGCCGTACTACGCAACCTGAAAAACGGCATAGCTACCGGAGTTGATGGCGTACAACCTGAATTATTGAAATATGGCGCCTCGGCCTTGACGAAGCCTCTCTACAAAATTTTGAATCAAATTTGGGAAACCTAGAGTGTCCCCACTGATTGGAAGAAATGAGCCATTATAAAAATTTTTAAGAAAGGTCGTACCATGGATTACAACAATTGGCGAGGTATAGCTCCACAGTCCATAGAAAGTTAAGTTCTCTGTCAAATACTCCTGAATCGTATTCAGTCGAGAATTGACGAGCTCCTGAGGGATGAGTGACATGGTTTTCGGTCAGGTAGATCTTGTGCTGATCTGATATTCAACCTAAGAATTTTAATTGAAGAATCGAACGAGTGGCAAACTGAAATATTAAAAGCATTTATTGATTTCTTAAAGGCGTTCCATTCAGTACATAGGGAATCATAATGGAGAATACTACGATATTATGGACTCCCAGACAAGATTATTAGTATTATTGCTGCTTTATATAATGACCAGCTAGCCACCATACGAACCGACGATGGAGACCTGACGGAATGGTTCCAGATCAATTCTGGTGTACGAAAAGGTTGTATCCTATATCCTCTACTCTTTACGCTTTTCACTGACTATGGACTGCAGTCCTGTCACTTTGTTGGACGGATACAATTGAATGAGAGGCGTAGTGTTTTTCATGTTGATTTTGGTGATGACATTAGACTCCTTTCTCATCTAAGAGTAAACCTGCAACAGAACATCACCGAGCTCTCGGACAAAGCTGGGCGAGTTGGAGTGTCCATTAGTACTCAAAAGACGGAGGTTATGAGTAAAAACGTAAATACAACCCCAGCCAGGCCACTGAATGTTCATTTAGATGAGCTAGATGAGGTTACAGTATTTAAGTATCTGGGAAGCCTCAACAAATCTGATGGAAGTCTCGAGCGTGAAATTACAACACGCATTGCTTGTGCAGGCAATGCTCTTATCAAATTAAGAATAGTTTGAAAAAATACTCCGTACTCTCTGAAGCTCAAACTCTGACTCCTAAATAGCAATGTCCCTCTCTATACTGATTTATGAATATGAGACATGGGCACTGACGAAACAGCTTTGAGAAACGAATAAAATGTTTCGAAAATAACTGTCTTCGGCGCATCCTGGGGATCCGCTGGTCCGAAAAAATTACGAACGCCGGAATACGTGAAAGGACGGAACAACCGTTAATAGTTGAAAAAAAATCTTATTTAGTAGATGGCGATATTGGGGTCATATGGTCCGTATGGGCAATGGCAGGCTCCTCCATGATGTTTGGTCCCCTCCCCCGGGCATTAGAAGATGTGGACGTCAGAGAACGACGCTTGGCCGATCCCTAGAGAAAGAGGTTACTTTGGCGAGGACATTTTTGGAAGATCTGTGGTTTCGAGCTCTTCAGAGGTTGTCGTGGAGAGGCACCGGTGTCGCCTTATGCGCCAGGCAGCGTGGAAGGAACTACGTAAGTAAGTCTCATTATCTTCCCCACACATCGGACAAGCGACTGGGTTAACACTATGAGCCCTAATTTTTGACGGACTATTTGGCTGAACGAAAAACCGAAAAACTGTTCGACAGGCAGTCTGCAGCAAGCAAATTTAAATAAAGAAAACGAGAAATTGTTTTGGGTAAGTTTTCTTCTAGACTAATATAAAGCTAACTCTGAATACCTGTAAATATAATCTACAAAAGCTCTTCATGTATAGGATTTCACTTAATAAAATGATTCTGGGACTGTTAAACAAATTTGGGCAATTTTCTGCAGTTCATATTATTGACTTATGATTAAAGTGAACATACTAGCCTACTTGATGACTTTTTTTTATGTTCTTTACAAATATAATAATTGGTAAAATTCTACTATGGCTACTTTTGGCTATCTTGGAAAGGCTAAAGTTAGGAAAATGAAACTTTCAGGGATGTGTCTATAGGCTAAAGTATGGCCTGGGAAGGTATTTTGAAGTACCTACCTCCACTCCTTCTCCCTCTAGAGGGTCCTGAAATATGTGCACATGATAGGTCTATACATATTGAAATTTTGACAAAACAATATTTTGCCTTAATTTTCAGTTATCAGTTTCTTTTTCTCTGGTTTTAGTTCCTAAGATACAATTCCTGTTAGGCTATTTGAGAAGAATTTTAAGCCATATAAATGTTTTTTTCTTTAATTTAGGAAATGTGTTTGCATATCTTTAAAACCTTATAGCCTAAATAGGGATTAAGCAAAGTTGTGAAGCTGAAAACAATTTTGTTGTACTTCATTTAAGCAGAAGATCTATTCTGCAAGGTTTCACTTTTATAACACACATATTTTAAAGGTCGTCAAAGGCCAGGACCCTCTAGAGAGAGAAGGTGTAGAGGTATGTGCTTCAAAATACCTTCCCGGGCCATACTTTAGCCTGTAGAACCATCCCTGAAAGGTTCATTTTCCTAACTTAACCCCTTTCCAGGATAGCCAAAAGTAGCTAAAGTAGAATTTTACCTAATAATCATTTTGGCAAAATTATACTTTTGTTACTTTGACTATCTTGAAGAAGGGTTAGGTTAAGAAAATGAAACTTTCAGGGATGGTCCTACAGGCTAAAGTATGTCCAGGGAAGGTATTTGAAGTACCTACCTCTACTCCTCTCTCTAGAGGGTGACTGAAATGAATTGGGTGTACAGTACTTTAAAATAAAAAGCTTAGTGGTAATACTGAGAAGAGAAGAATTCAGATGGAAGCAGTATAGTGACCCAAATTGTAGACTCTCCAACTTGACTGAAGAAACTTTGCAACACCTTCTCTTTGGGTGCTCTGCAAGTACTCCTGAAATTTATAAACTGCATATGCTATCCCAAAATTTTAAACTTCCACTAGATATTAACCTGATCCTGGATGCTCCCTTGCCAGCCTCCATTGAAAAGAAGTTTTACAGAGAGGCAATTGGTGTGCTAATGAATTTAGATGTTCTTTGAGTGGGTAACTTCTTCCCAAGTATTGTAAATTTAAAGAAGAGGGGTCAACAAGCAGAAGAATGGGAGGGTCCTGTTGCAAGAGCTGCCAAGGTACCTGCCGAGTTTACTCTTAAATTGCAGGGAAATGGTAGCAGGACCCTATGCTTCCCTTGTTTGGCCCTTATGAAAAAGCCAATTTAGTTACCCCCCTCCCTTGGAAGAACATATATTTAATGCAATGGAGGAGAATCCACCAACTTGGAAGCCAAGAAAGACACCAAATGATGGAGTCCAAGTGATTTCTTATGAAGAAGAAGAAAAGTGCAGTTAGAAGCCAAAAGGAGTCTGTTTAGGATTCCAGGTGCTTTTCTTTAAGAAGAAGAAACTAGTGATATATTTTTAACCCCTATTCAATACCTTTGCTAATGTTGATAACTTCTTTGTGTGGTTACAAAGATGAAATACCTTTGGGGTTCCTTTAAGGGTTCAAGATGCAATTAGCCCTAGGAACAATTACTGAATTGTGAAAGAACTTAAAAAAAGGCATCAAATCATGTTTTTACTTGCATCCTACCTAAATCATATAGCCAACTACAGATTCACCAAAGAAAACTTCCTAGTGAGAAAAATTGTATTTTGTAACTGATTAGAGAATTTTAATGGTTATTTTTACTATTCCTAATGATAAATATTTATTTTGAAGATAAATTTGCAGGAATTTTTATAAGAATCTTTAACCCCTTGAAAATTAAATCACAGCAAAACCAATATCATTCATGACATCAGGTTTTCAGAATTAGGCTAATTCAGAAACTCATGAAGTAAATATAATTTGGGCAAACTATTTGAACTGGTTGGGAGTAAATCAAAGTTAGCTACTGGTGCATTATATTTCACCCACTGCTATAGACTGTCCATGGAAACCTGTCAAATGGGTATTTGCTATCTAAATTTATTGCAAAGCACAAATTCTCATTGTGTTTATAATATTTAAACAGTTTTTTTTTGGTTTAGGTAAGGGGGGGGAAGGTACCTAGGTTAGGTTACATATTTAATATATGCTATGCTTTACTTTCTAGGATTATAAGAAACCCTTCACCCAAAATTTTACTAATAGCTTGTCCATAATATCAGATTTATAAAAAGAAACAATGAAAATCAGCACCCTTTTACATCTAGCTCTAAGCCCAATTAGGGAGGAGAGAGAGAGGGGGAGAAATGCTGTTGCAGTATGAAATAAAAAAGATTGAACTACTAATCTAACAGTATATTTTTTTGTCCTATTTGATTTTTGCCCTATTATAAACCTTAACTGGTAGCATACCCATGGATTCTACCAAAAAGCAGTTGAATTTCACTTCTTGTGCTGTTCATTGATAGTAGATTTCTGTCATAGGAATCTTACAACTTTCCTTGGTAACACTCTTGTGTATGGACTCTCCTGAAATACACAATGTAATATCAAAAGAGTAGTAGATTACCACTTGATTCCTTATTCAACAGTGTTTCCAAATGCATCCCAGCTGCCTCACCTTATCAGGTGAATACTAAGCTAACAAACAGGCTTTACGTTTAATAGAGAGGAGAAGTTTTTTGCAGGGTTGCCACACAGTGAAAAAATCACTATATTCTTGAAAAATAAATAACTAATTACCACATAAATCACTAGATTATTGAATAGAAATCACTAGAATTATAATACTCTTTATCTTTTTAATTAATAATTCTTTTGTTTCTTTACCATGTTCTTTACAGGCGAATCTACAGGAAAAGGTTAAAAATTACCCCCCTAGATGTGGAAAAATATCTTTAGATTGACGTTTTTTTTTCTCAAGCAAAGTTTACCCTTGAAATTTTAAAAAAAGTTTTTTTGCATCTTTATGCAGAGAATATAACACAATCCTTGTTCCTCTCTGTATTTTCTGGAATTTATACCATGGGCTTATACCCCATAAAGCTTACACACTTTCATAAACCATATATTATCCTTAGCATACTTTCATCCCCAGACCTATCCTCAGGGCCTTTGTGGGTCATATTAAATCTAAAAGTATGGTTTTGGAACCTTTTAAGTATGCTAAACAAAATGGCTCTCTCAAACTCTTGGTCAGACAGTTTTCAGGAAAAAAGGGAGGTGGAAGAGGGGCTAGTAGCCATCCAATGTTTTTGTTCAAATTAATAAAAAAAAAAATTTCCACAAATTAAGTTTTTCAAAAAAAAATAAAGAACTCCATTAAACAAAAAATGAGCAAAAATAAAATCAAATAATCTACCAAGCATGAAACTACCACAAATCAGCATTGATAAGTAAATAAAACCCAAAACAAACAGAAATTACAATAATTAACCAAGTCAAACTCAAAACGAGCAGAAATTAACATAAGTTGGGTGCAAAACTCCTATGCCTTCCCAAGGCCAGAACAAATTTGCACTTTACTGAAAAAACATAAATGTTTTTACTTTTATAAATTTAATAAATAAAATACTATAAACATTTTGATTACTAAATATCAGTATTTGTATATTTAACTGACAATACAAATTCATTTGTTTTTTTTTTCAGTCAAGTGAAAATTATGTTCTGGCCTTGGGAAGGCATAGGGGTTTTGCACCCAACTTATGTTAATTTCTGCTTGTTTTGAATTTGACATGGTTTTATTATTGTAATTTATGTTTGTTTTGGGTTTCATTTATTTATCGATGCTGATTTGTGGTAGTTTCACGCTTGGTATATTATTTGATTTTATTTTTGCTCATTTTTTGTTTAATGGAGTTATTTACTTTTCTTTGAAAAACTTATTTTGTGGAAAAATTTTTTTAATTAATATCTGTTTGTTTTATATTGACATAGTCTTTTCAGGGAAAAAGAAAATAATACTTTAAATCTTTTCGTTTTTTAAGACTTTACAGTTTGGCCTGTGATTTGTATGATGGAGAAAATTTTTCAGCAATTCTTAACAATATACACCCTTTTAAAAATATGGACACAAATAGTAGCCTACTGTTTAGTTTAGTTTCATACCTCCTCTAGTTGACCTGAAATGGAAAACTTGATACCATTCGCAAAGAAATCTGTTTACTTTCTTTGATAGCTTGGATACACTTATACTATTCTGATTTGGTTAAATTTTAAGAGCAGAAATGGGAGGGTGGGCATGAAAGGGTGATTAGTTGCCCTCAAATCACTTTTGACTATTAACAAGGGCATCTTCCCTTTCTATTTTCAATGAAATGAGCCCTTTTTGAAGTTCTCATGACAACTCCTTTGATACAAAGTGCCCTGGTCTAAACAACAACAAAAAATAATACATTATACCCACTTTGATCTTTACTATAAACATATCAAGCCTTCCAATCACTTTTGACATAACATAAGTTTGGCGCAAAAACCCTATGCCTTCCCGAGACCAGAACATAATTTGCACTTTACTGAAAAAATATATATGTTTACTTTTATAGCTGTAACCAATCAAATACTGTTAAAATTTCTATTAATAAATATCATTATGTTTACAATTTACTGACCATGAACTTTTAGTTGTATGTTTTTAGTAAAGTGTTCTGGCCTTGGGAAGGCATAGGGGTGTTGTTCCCAACTTATGTTAATTTCTGCTTGTTTTGAGTTTGACTCGGTTAATTATTGTAATTTCTGTTCATTTTGTGTCTCATTTATTAATTGATGCTGATTGGTTAGTTTCACGCTTGGTAGATTATTTGAATTTATTTTTGCTCATTTTGTTTTAAATGGAGTTCTATATTTCTCTTTGAAAAATTTGTTCCATGAAAGTTTTTTTTTAATTAATTCCTGTTCGGTTTATATTTACATAGTGTTTTCAGAGAAAAATAAAATAATGATTTAAATCTTTTAGTTTTTTAATAATTTGGAGTCCGACCTGCTATTTGTATGCTGGAGAAAAATTTCAGCAATTTTTAACAACATACACCCTTTAAAAATCTGGACACAAATAGTACTGTTTAATTTAGTTTCATGCCTCCTCTAGTGGACCTAAAATGGAAAACTTGATACCATTTGCAATAAAATCTATTTACTTTCTTTGATAGCTTGGATACACTTACGCTATTTTGATTTGGTGAAATTTTAAGAGCAGAAATGGGAGGGTTGGCGTGGGAAGGTTAGCATGGAAGTGGGATTAGTTGCCCTGAAATCACTTTCGACTATTAAAAAGGGAATCAGCCCTTTCTATTTTCAATCAAATGAGCCCATTTGGAAGCTCTCAAGACCACTCCTTCACTATGAAGTGCCCTGGTCTAAACAACAACAAGAACAAAAAATAATACAGTATACCCACCAATCTTAACTATACAAATGTCAAGCCTTCCAATCACTTTCGACTATTAAAAAGGGCACTAGACTTTTCGATTTCCAATGGAATGAACCCTTTTGGAAACGACAACACTTTCTATAAATACCTTATATGCCCCCAGGGCATAAATGACAACCCTTAATCTAAGGTCTGTTAGGATGGTTGTCATCCTCTAAGACCAAATTTCCAGAACTTTCAACTATGTTAAACAATATAGCTATCTCAAAATTTTGATTGGATGTTTTTGGGGAAATGGTGGGCGTGAGAGGGGCGGTAGTCGCTCTCCAATCACTTTCAATTATTAAAAATGGCCCTAGACCTTTCAATTTCCAATCAAAAGATCCCTTTCGGTTTCTACTACAAAACTTTCTATAAAAATCTTATATGACCCTAGGGCATAACTTACAACCCTTGCCCTGAGTGCTGGGGGGGGGGGATTTCATTCTCAAAGACCTAATTTCCAGAACTTTCTACTACGTTGAACAAAATGGCTATCTTAAACTTTTGATTGGATGTGTTTGGAAGAATGGTGGGCGTGAGAGGGGGGTTTGTTACCCTCCAATCATTTTCAACTATTACAAAGGGCACTAGCCCTCTCAATTTCGAATTGAAGGAGTCCCTTTTGAAGTTTTACAACAACTTTATCTATAAGCCCCTATGGCAGAACCTACAATCTTTGCCCTTTGGACTCTGGGGGATTTGGCATCCTTAAATTCATAATTTCCAGAACTATCAACTATGTTTAACAAAATGGCTATCTCTAAACTTTGATTGAATTTTTTTGGGAAAATGGTGGGCCTAAGAGGGGGGGGGGTAAATACTCCACTCACTTTTGAGTATTAAAAAGCACAATTTCAATTTCCAATCAAATGAGCCCTTTTTGAATATAACAACTTTCTATATAAACTTTATATGCCCCCTAGGTATAACTTACAACCCTTGCACTGAGGGCTCTGAGGGGGTTATCATCCTAAAAGACCTAATTTCAAGAACTTTTAACTACGTTTAACAAAATGGATATCTCAAAATTTTGATTTGTTGTCTTTGGGAAAATGGTGGGCGTGAGAGGGGCGTTAGTAGCTCTCCAATCACTTTCAACTATTAAAAAAGGCACTAGCCCTTTTAATTTCCAATTGAATGAGCCCTTTTTAAGTTCCTACGCTTTCAATAAAAAACTTTATACGCCCCCAGGTCATAACTTAAAACCCTTGCCCTGAGGGCTGTGGAGGAGGGGGAGAGGGGCTGTCATCCTTAAAGATCTAATTTCCAAAACTTTCAACTACGTTGAATAAAATGACTATCTAAAATATTGATTGGATGTGTTTGGAGAAAAGATGGGCGTGAGAGGGGGTTAGTTGCCTTCAAATCACTTTTGACTATTAAAAAAGGCACTAGCCCTTTGAATTTCCAATCGAATGAGCCCTTTTTCAATTTTCTACAACAAAGATTTCAATAAAAACCTTAAATGCCCCCAGGGCATAACTTATAACCCTTGCCCTGAAGACTGTGGGGGGAGTGTCCTGCTCAAAGGCAAAATTTCCTCAAAAACATAATTGAAGGACTGTCCTCAAAAACATAATTTATATTTGGAAATCAACTATGCTGAACAAAATGGCTATCTCAAAATTTTGATTGGATGTGTTTCAGGAAATGGTGGGCGTGGAAGGGGTGTTAGTTGCCTTGCAGTCACTTTCGAATATTATAAAAGGAACAAGCAAGTCCAATCCCCAATTGAATGAGAGGTTTTCGAAGTTTCTACAACAACTTCTTTGATACGAAGTGCCCTGCTCTAAAGGAAAAAATTAATAAATAATGCATTTTGCCAACATTGTTCTTATATGCCTCCAGGGCATAACTTAGAACCCTTGCCCTGAGGCTTGTGGGGGAGTGTCCTCCTCTTTACTTAGCCCCCGTTTCTTGTCTTGTTCTCGAGTGTCCTTGTTCTTTACATAGATAGCGCGATCGCGCTGCCTATAATTGATACAACAACTTTCTATATAAACCTTATATGGCCCCAGGGCATAACTTACAACCCTTGCACTGAGGACTCTGAGGGGGTTATCATCCTAAAACACCTAACTTCCAGAATGTTCAACTACGTTGAACAAAATGGATGTCTCAAAATTTTGATTGGATGTGTTTTGGAAAATGGTGGGCGTGAGACAGGCGTTAGTCGCTATCCAATCACTTTCAACTATTAAAAAAGGCACTAGCCCTTTCAATTTCCAATTGAATGAACCCTTTTGAAGTTTTTATGACAACGCTTTGAATAAAAACTTTATATGGCCCAGGGCATAACTTAAAACCCTTACACTGAGGGCTCTAAGGGGGTTATCATCCTAAAAGACCTAATTTCCAGAACTTTCAACTATGTTGAACAAAATGGATATCTCAAAATTTCAATTCAATTTGTTTGTGAAAATGGTGGGCATGAGAGGGGCGTTAGTTGCTTTCCAACCACTTCTATCTATTAAAAAAGGCACTAGCCCTTTCAATTTCCAATTGAATGATCCCTTTTGAAGTTTCTAAAACAATGCTTTCAATAAAAAGTTTATATGCTTCGAGGGCATAACTTATAACCCCTGCCCTGAGGGCTGTGGGGGGAGGGCTTGTCATCCTTAAAACCTAATTTCCAAAACTTTCAACTATGCTGAATAAAATGGCTATCTAAAAATTTTGATTGGATGTGTTTGGGGAAAAGGTGGGCATGAGAGGGGGGTTAGCTGCCCTCAAATCACTTTCAACTATTAAAAAGGGTACTAGCCCTTTGAATTTCAAATCAAATGAGCCATTTTTCAAGTTTCTATGACAAAGATTTCGATAAAAACCTTATATGCCCACGGGGCATAACTTATAATCCTTGCCATGAGGGTTGTGGGGGAGTGTTCTCCTCAAAAATATGTTTTCTATCTGGAAATCAACTACGCTGAACAAAATGGCTATCTTAATATTTTTATTCGATGTGTTTGGGGGAAAATAGCGACGAAGACCATACTGCCTTTCCATAACAAACATCGCAAGCACAAAGAACAATAGAAAAATCTTTTGGCAAGACATTGGAGATAATTTGAATGAATGTTTAGGCCCTTTGTCAAAGGGCCGTCCTGAGCAAGACAAAAAATTAAAAAAAATTTCAAAGCAGTCCTAGCATCCTTACTTCAGCGAAGTTCAGCAAAGTCCTGGTTGAACTTCGCTGAAGTAAGGATGCTAGGACTGCTTTGAAATTTTTTTTATTTTTTGTTTTATTTGTTGCATGTTGTTGTGTCTTTTATCTTATATATATATTTTGTCTTGCTGAGGACGGCCCTGGGACGTAGGGCTGAAATATTCATTCAAATTATATCCACTGTCTTGCAAAAACATTTCCCTATTGTTCTTCGTGCTTTTGCTGTTTGTTTGGGGGAATGATGTGCGTGGGGGGGGGGCTAGTTGCCCTCCAATCACTTTAGACTATTGGAAAGGGCACTAGCACTAGCCATTTCAATTTCCAATCAAAGGAGCCCTTTTTGAAGTTTCTATAACAACGCGTTATATAAAAACCTTATATGCTCCCTGGGCATAATTTACAACCCTTGCCCTGAGGGCTGTGGGGGTTGTCATCCTCAAAGACCCAATTTCCAAAACTTAAAACTACGTTAAATAAAATGGCTATCTCAAAGTTTTGATTTGATGTGTTTGGGAAAAAAGTGGGTGTGAGAGGGGGGTTAATTGACCTCCAATCACTTTTGTCTATTAAAAAGGGCACTAGCCATTTCAATTTCCAATCAAATGAGCTTTTTTTGAAGTTTCTACGACAACGCCTTCTATAAAAACCTTATATGCCCCCAGGGCATGACTTAAAACCCTGCCCTGTGGGCTGTGGGGGAGTGTCCTCCTCAAAAACATATTTTCTGTCTGCAAATCAACGACACTGAACAAAATGGCTATCTCAAAATCTTGATTTGATGTGTTTGGGAAAATGATGGACATGGGGGGGGGCAAGTTGCCCTCCAATCACTTTGGACTATTAAAAAAGGCACTAGCCCTTTGAATTTCCAATCGAATGAGCCTTTTTAGAAGTTTCTATGACAACGCCTTCTATAAAATCCTTATATGCCCCCAGGGCATAACTTAAAACCCTTGCCCTGAGGGTTGTGGGGGAGTGTCCTCCTCAAAAACATGTTTTCTATCTGGAAATCAACTATGGTGAACATTATGGTTATCTCAAAATTTTGATTGGACGTTTTTGGGGGAATGATGGGCGTGGGGGGGGGGTTAGTTGCCCTCTAATCACTTTCGACTATTAAAAAGGGTACTAGCCCTTCGAATTTCCAATCGAATGAGCCTGTTTTGAAGTTTTTACGTCAACGCCTTCTATAAAAACCTTATATGCCCCCAGGGCATAACTTAAAACCCTTGCTCCGAGGGTTGTGGGGGAGTGTCCTCCTCAAAAATATATTTTCTATCTGGAAATCAACTATGCGGAACAAAATCGCTATCTCAAAATTTTGATTGGATGTGTTTTGGGGAATGATGAGCGCGGGGGGCCTAGTTGCCCTCTAATCACTTCTGACTATTAAAAAGGGCACTAGCCACTCTAATTTCCAATCAAATGAGCCCCTTTCGAAGTTTCTACGACAACTCCCTCGATACAAAATGCCCGGGTATGGAGAAAAAAACACATTGTGCCCACATCATTCTTTACTTAGGCAGCGCTAGCGCGCTGCCAATGATAAAAAAGACACCATACATTTTAATTTCAGTTCAAATGAGCCCTCTCCCAATGTTTTAGGACCATTGGTTTGATACAATTGCCCCTTGGGAAAAAAAAAATTAACATGCATCTGTGATTTTTCTTCTGGCTAATAATACAAAATTTAACATTTTTGCAGATATGGGATTGAAACCTCTTTAGTAGGGTTTGTGATACACCAAATCTAATGGTTTGATTTTAGTTAAAATTCTTTGAGTTTTAATGGTTGTTTCCTCCCTCCTTCAGGCAAATTTTTGCAGTTTCTTAGCCTTTTATGGGTAAAACTAAGCTTAATGAATCTTATATATTTAGAATCAACATAATAAGCCAATGATATATTGATTGATATCAAAATTCCACTTCTAGAGTTTTGGTGACTATTGTCACTCCATGCTTACAGTTTATTACCACAAACTGTTTGATATGTTAGTGCATAAATCCAAAAAATTAAAGAATTGGATTTTAACTGTGCATATTAGGTGTTTCAGTTACAAATAAAGGAATTTGGAGAGTTATTGGAGTTTTAATTAGATGTTAGAAGTAAAGATTAAAACCACTAGACAATTCCCAGAGTAGATAGCCCCCCTTACTCCCAATCGACTTCAATCTTCAAACTACAGCCGATTTAATCTATCGAGTTATTTTACAAATCCTATAATAAATAGAACTATGTCCTATTTTGTTTTTCAATGATTTCTTTTTTACATTTAGAAATTTATATTCTAAATGTACCGATGATTTGACAGTTTTTGTAAAAAAACGGTTTTCTACTCCAGAAGTCCTAATTTATAGACTTTTGGTTTGAAAAGGGTTTCAGTATGAAAGAAAAACATCTAGGAATCTAATTGTTTGATGAGAAGTTTGAAGTTTTATCTGAAAAGGGTACAAAACTCCGATTTTCCGAAATTAGAGCATTTTAGAGTTTTCTAAAATTAGAGTTTTAGAACAAAAAACACTATAAATCACTAGCCAGAAGAAAATCACCAGGCAGCATAAAAAATCACTAGAAATAGTAATAAATCACTAGGTGTGGCAACCCTTGGTTTGTACAAGAATTATCTGATTGATAGATCATATGAAAATAAGAGTATTTTCAAAAGAGAAAGTGGAGACATCATTAAGATATGAACTAAGGAGATGTGAAGTAGAGATCATGGATAAAATTGCTGAGGATCTGGAAGATGCTACTAGATGGTATAATAGTAAAATATTGTTCTCGCATGTTAATAAATTGAGAGGGAGTAGTTAATCTGGACTTGTCCTAGTTAACAATAGCAATATGGCCACTGTTAAAGATAAAGAAGGAGTTAAAGAGAGATGGAAAAAATATTTTGGGAATATGCTTAACCAGGATAAAGTTGCAGGACAAGATATAGAGCAAAATGGAAAATTTTGAGACACCTTGGATGTGAAGGAAGATTTATTTTGTGAGGAAGAATTATTGACAGTACTAAAAGGATTAAAAAATAGTAAGGCCCCTCTTGCTGATAGTTTGGTAAATAATTTTCTTATATACGGTGGCTATAAGGTTAGAAATACGCTACTGAAGATGGAGAAGTAAAAAGGAGAAGTGAAACAGGAGAAGTACCTAGCAATTTAGGTAAAACTCTAATTAAACCCCTGTATAAAAAAGGTAATAAGAGTGAGTGCGGTAATTATAGAAAGATTAGCCTGGTCTCTGTAGGTAGCAAATTACTTACCATGATGATATTTTTTAGACTAAGAGATACTGTAGACAAAATATTAAGAGAAGAACAGTGCAATTTTAGCAAGGATAGAGAATTTGTCAACAAAATTTTCACTCCTGGGTTAATAAATGAGAAGTTCCTGAATCATCAATTACCTTTAGTCCTCAGTTTCATTGATAATAAGCAGGAATTTTATTAAGCTGATAGAAGAGCTTTAATGAAGGTGTTATCCTTGTATGGTATACCAGACAAATACATTAAACTGAGTAGTGCTATGGACAAGAATAACACTGCTGCAGTTAAGGTAGGAAATGCGTTTAGTAGCTGGTTTTGTATTTAAATCAGGACATAAGCAGGGTTGTGTCCTATACCCAGTTATATGGATCATATTGATGGACTTTGTCTTAAGGAGCACAAGAAAGGCAATGGAAGAACACAGAATCAAATGGAGAAGACAAATTTTCCTGGACTTCGAATATGCTGAGGATTTAAGTATTCTAGATGAAAGCTTAAGCAAAATGAATGAACTTTTAGAGGTTTTGCAATTTCAGGGTGCTAGAATAGGTTTGAAAATTAATCTTAAGAAGACAAATTCACTAAGGTCAGGAATAAGTGAAGATGACAAGGTGATGTCAGGTAACAAAAAGATTGATCAAGGGGACAGCTTCCCTTACCCTGTTAAAAATCAGAAGAAGGTTTGCTAAATATTTTCCAGAGAAATGGCCTATGGATTGTATTGAGTACCTGGCTGACCATACTCCAAACAGTAGGCTGTGCAAAAAGTGTGGATCAACATTGCTTTCTTGGACTAGGCTATGATGAGAGAAATTTTGAGTAATGGTGATAAGTTAAGGTAATGGCTAGGGCATGTTCTGCAGTTGAAGGATTATAGATTGCCAAAGATTCTTCTTTTTGGCCAACCATCTAGGACTAAACAGAAAGCAGGTCATCTGTGGTTGGCGTGGGAGGGTGTTGTAAAGAAAGATTTAAGGGAAGTGAGAACTTCCTGGGAGGCTGTAAAGAGGGAGGCTTTGAATAGATTAGGATGGAGAAGGAATGTGAGTAGTTGTGTTGGCCTCAGGTAGCTTGGTGCTGTGGTGAGTTGTAAGTAGTAGTAGTATATGCAAAATATTGCAGATATTTTTTTAAATCAGCATATTTTGTGTTGTTTGCCTATTGTGCTAAGAAATAAGCACAAAACAATAATGCAAACCAATAGAATCAGCAAATCTTTTCTATATAGCCTAGGGCTAATCAAGGGGCTGGGGTTGTTTTGTGCTGTATTTGCCATGGTAGCAACCCTTATAAAACAACGACAGAAAAATTTCAAAATAAAGAACAGAATAATGGGACCTTGGTGATCTGAAGGTAAAAAAACAAGGTAAGTGACAGATATATTGCCTGTATAAAACTAGCCTATGTGTCTTTAGTGCTAAATATAGAAGAAGCTGATTTTAAAATGGTAAAGATAATTACCTTAAATTCCATTGTCCAGCAAAATAAGGGAAAATCCTTGAGTTGCTGGTCAGTGATGATGGGGAGCCATTGACTCAATTGCACCGCACTTTCTCTTCCACGGTTTGATGGACTAATTGTTGTCAATAGCAATCTTGAAGGCATCAGTGGAGGGAGCAGTGACAGCAATATCAGAAAGATTGTTCCAAATGGCAATCACCCTATAGGGTGATTGATTGGATGTGATATAGATTGGAGAAATACCATAGTGGTTACAGGCTCTTGTAGCCTATAATAATAATTTATTTGTGCCCGCTCATACAAAAAAAAGGAAAGCGGAGTAAGGAAAAGGAGAAAAGAAAAACAAAAACACTTCAACACCAAAGAATAAACTCAAACAACAACTTCTTCATTCGCACTCGTAGATAAGGTGTAGGGGCGGAAATTTACACAAAGTATCCATTGCCCTTTTTTGGGTGTTTTTATCGGAGAATGGTATAATGTCTGTCGGTTCAACCATATTTTGGGAACGCAGGATGAATCTGTTTCTTTCACAGAGCGGATATCTAAGTAAAAACTTTAGATACTTGCAATAGATTGAGCGGAGTTTTAGTCTATCAGTTTGGGTGAACCAATCCCACAATGGCAATACATAGAGCAGGTGAGGGAGAGCAACTGCTGCATAAAGCTTCGCAAGAATCTTCGTGTTCAGGCTAAACTTCAAAGAGACAAGTTTGCTGTAACTTGATCAAATACTTTTGGATATTTTATCTATTGTCAATAAACGTGAACTTCTTATATCTTGACCGTACGTTATTCCCAGATACTTCATAGAGTTTCCCGAAAAAATTTTCGTTCGTCCCACCTTTACATATGTATTTTCACTGCATAGTTGCTTTCTTGCCGAAGAAGTAAATTCCAGAAACTCAGTCTTTAGTGCGTTAACTCGTAAACCAGTACTTTCATTCCCAGTAATCAGGCGGTCAATATTCACTTGCAGAGAAACAAGATTGCAACTTAACATTAGCAGGTCATCCGCGTACAAAAGCAGGCTGATGTTGCAAAGATTGATGCTAAACCCTCTGGCGATATTTTTTGCTATTCCAGATGTCAGGGTGTTAAACAGGATAGGGCTTAAAACAGATCCTTGTCAAAGACCTCGGAAGAGTCTGATCGGTCTACTCAGAAGACCACCGGCCAGTTTAACTTTCACAAAACTCCTCGAATAACAATACGACAGAAGTGCTACAACATGTGCACTAACCCTACATTCAAGTAACTTTAGAAGTACCTGACTGCACAACCGAGTCAAAGGCAGCCGAAATATCTACACTGCACATGAAAAGGGAAGACCCCAGTCTATGGGCTTTATCGATAGCTTTCTTTAACAATCTATGTACAAACGCGCAGCTCTGATTTCGGCGGAACCCGAACTGTCGGTAATCTAGTCTACACTTTCCCGAAATTTCTGGGAGCAGAAGTAGCTCCAGGACTTTACTTAGAACACTAGACATGGTAATTGGTGTGTATCCTGTGCACAGGTTTGAGTTTTTTCCCTTTTTAGGGATATTTGACAGTACTCCGGCGCAAAAATGAATCGGGGACCATCCGAGTATCGACACACATCTGGAGCAGGAGAGAGACGTGTTCAAACAATAGGTCTGTACCGTGCCGTAAGTTATCCGGACATATCCCGTCAAGACCAGGTGCTTTTCCGCGTTTTAACTTACTCACTATTTTCACTACAGCGGATTTCGATATGACAAAGGTATTTCGCACTTTTAATACGGTTTTGAGTTTTTCATCTAAACATTTGTCACAATCCTGCTCCAGGCTGGGGTCTTTGGAAACGAACACTGCAGAGTAATGCTTCACCCATTCATCCTCCGGAATATCAGAGGAGCACGTTTTAGCACTAGTTTGAGATCTTTTGAAGAGCTTCCACATTACATTCGGATCTTTGCCGCCTGTTCAGAAACTTTATCAGCTTCTTCACTTTTTAATTTTTCAGTTAGATTAAGATAACTCTTCTTCGTGCTCCGAAACAACTGGAATATCAGCCCTGATCGGGACTTATCGGACTCTTTCCAAATATTATACCACAATTTTGCTCGTTTTTTCACTTGTTTTACCAAAGGACACTTGTCCCACCCTGGTTTCTGAGAACCAGGACGGACCTTCCGGCTAGGGACGGCTAACTTTTCCGCGGTTTTCAGGGCATGGCAAATTTCCTCACAGCAGAAGTTTAATGCGACCGGGTCTCGTACACTGTGCAGTAACAGCTGATACGGCACTTTAATTTTACTCAAGATTGTGTCACAGGTGTATTGATAAAGCACGGTGTCTATCTTTTTCCACTCAGCTTTTGTAAAGTGTGTATTAGCTGCTCTGGTGGCGGCCGACTGAAATGGGATACAGAAGGATAGACCCAAATGATCACTGCAGGTATGGTCGGAATCAACACTGACCCTTTCCATTAGATGAAAGTTTGTTACCACGTGGTCAGTGCTACTCGTAGATCCACTACTGTGTATATAGGTAAACTGCTGATCTTTGTCACAAACAGATACCCCGTATGGTAATGCTGTTAGAAGAATGTCTGTTAGTTTACCAGGTACAGATGGGTTGCACTGGAAATCTCCAGAGATTAGAAAACGTCTGTTGCCGATTCTGCACAGGAGTCTGCTTAAACGACTACACGCTTCGGCATAGCATTTTTCAGAACGATTGTTATTCAGGTTTGTTGGAAGATATACATTGATGAGGAAAAAGTTAGACGGCCCAACAAATTCCACAGAAGTTTGATAGTCGCAGGACTTATACAGCCTACAGGGGATCTGGTCGTCCACTAAAACAGCAGTGCCACCGCTAGGTCTTCCTCGCGTAAATAGTCGTTTAGCTTCATGCATGAACACGGATTTGCGCGGGAAGGACTGGAACAGAGCAAAATTGTCCTTGGTATGCAGATGATCCTGCACACAAATTACATTATAATCGGAGCAGATTCCACTTAGATAGTCTATTTCCCCAGCGTTATGACCGTAGATGTTTTGGCAAAAGACCTTTAGCTTGTTCGTTTTCGAGTCTGAGGCGCTTTGTTCATAGCTTTTCTTACAGCTGGGCAGAACAGGCTATAGCTTGGGTGCTCGTTCTTTCCGTTGGGGCAGAGGGCACACTTAAAACTTTTCGATTGACACGGGGCTTCTCTTGTCGATTCATGGGGGCCTGCCCAGCGGGGGTAGCAAGGTTGGTTGCTGCATTCTCGAGCCAAGTGTTTGAACGACTGACACTTGAAGCACCTTTTTGGGATTTCTTTAAACGCTGTTACTTTGAGATGGGTGTACTCAACATACATACCTTGCCGTAAAGCCCTGTCACGTGATGATGCATCAGCGAACGCAAGTCGAACTGTCTGTGAAGTCCCATATCTTTTAGTTTCTGTTACATTGGGGTTACCGGCAATTATCTCTTCTGGGGTAGTACCCGGTGGAACGAATTTTGCAACAGCCATGAACTTTTCTCTCTGGTATTTCACTTTAATATCAGATATCTTGGATAACGAATCACTTAGGGCTTGAGCAGCAGAGTCCGTTTTGATATAAGCCACTAAGCCAGACTTCGTCTGCTGAATCCTCTGCACATGCTCAGGGGTTATAAACTCCTCGATAAACCGTTTCTGATTTGAACACGACTCAGTCTTTTCAGAGGCTAGACCACTAATGAACACCCGATTGAGTGGCTTTTCAGGTGCTGGGAGCGGGGGCCCAGTCAGAAGGCTGGGGTAGAGCAGCTTTGCATTGATCAATCATTGTTTCTAGCTTTTCGACACACTCGTTTACGCGGACCGTCATGGATGTGATCACATCCTGTGGGATACGGGGTATTTCAGAAATTTTCCAAATCGTGAACCTGACATTAAACTCACTATTGTTCCGTAGAGTTTTCACTGTGTCATACATGTTGCTGAACAGCACATCAATTTGGTACCTTCTATCTTTCAACAGATTTCCATCGTATGCATCCACAATATTATTCAACTCGTCATGCGCTTCACGAATTTGTTCACGAGTATAGAACTTGACTCCAGTGCTGATTACTGAATCTTTCGTAATATCCTGATGCCTTAGACATGTTTCAACAAAGTTCAGTACCGGCGAATATGTATACCGATAATCTTCCATCGCCACGACAAATCACGCAGGCATATCCGAAATCACAGTCCAAGGTCAGGCAGGTCGTTACTTACGAGAGAAGTAAGGGAAGCGTTGAAAGTTGTCTACCTTGTCCCCGCAATTTAAGGGGCAAGCCCAGCGGGTACCACGGCTCTTGCAGACAGCTCTCTCACCCCTCTTCTGCTTACTTCTCTCCTGTCACATTTATCGTAGCGTAATTGCCTGTTCAGTTCCGGAAACTACTTTTGAATTTTGGCTTATTTTCAATCAGTAAAGAAGGTGGCAACACTGCACTGTAAAATTCGGGTGCACTTTCCACCTCTAAGATAATTAAATCTTACTGTCTGAGTCTCTGTACTAATTAGGTCCCAAGAGAATTTAAGTTCAGGCAGCAAAATTGACAATAACAAGTAAATAAAATAAGCCGATTATAAATGTCTATAGGGAATTGCACAGGTTGAAATCTTACTTTATTAAAAGGTTAATATCCAAAGACAAGGTGTTTACACAACGAATTCTCGTTCGTTGTGTCTCGTTCGTTGAATCTGGCCTCTTCTGGGACTACTTCTTGCTAGACCCTCTTGTCCTAGAGGACTCATCAAATTGAAAGGGCTTTTGACAGGAGCAGCCAGCATTCAAAAGGTTATAAGTCATTATGACATCACCTCTTTGATGTCAGTACACAAGTGTTGGGAGCTGTAGCTTATTCAATCAAAACGGGCAGTTGGGATTCATGCATCCATCAACAGTTTTTTTGTCTGTCTTTGGACAGATTCTATTTTCTGCTGATCACCCTTGTTCAGGGGCATTATAATACACATGCTAGGTTCTAGCAATGGCTGCAAAAGACCCTTGTACTGCTTGGTCATAATTTCGGATGATCTGCTGTGTACTGTATGCTCCATTATGCCAAGGGTCTAAGGTGGTTTGCAACTGCTGTTCTGCAAGTTTGTTAAGTTTAGATTCCTCATCAACAACAACTCCTAAATCTCTCCCAGCTTCCAAAGAGTCTGTCAATTTTGTCAAGCTGTCCCCTCCAATCATATGGTACTGCCACCTTACATTCCTTCTCCCAAAGTGCGCTGACTTGCACTTTTGAATATTAAGTTCAAGCTTGCTCTCACAATTTCAAAGTGAAAGAAAACACTGGTCTTCCTGTATGGAAGTTCTTGTAACTCAAAACTCTGCTGAGCCAATAAGCCTTGAGTCATCAGTGTAAAGGTTCATCTTAGTTTTTACAGCTTCCAGAGCATCTTAAATAAAAAAATATTGAACAATGTTGGACCCAAGATGGTTTCTTAAGGCATGCAACAGCCAACTTCTAAGAGGAATTCTTACCCATTTCACCAAATACCTTAACTCTCTGCTTTCTTCCTGTAAAGAACTGCATCACCCATTCTAAAACATTTAAATGAGTTCCAATAAGTTTAAAACTCAGCAAGCAATGGCAGACTTTATTAAATGCTTTGGCAAAATCTAAAATGATCATGTCAACAGAAGCATCATGGTCTTGTAACTCAGTGATATAGTCGTAAAAATCGATAAGATTTGTCTCAATTGAGTGCCCAGAACTAAAGTCACGTTGGCTGTCTTTGAACAATTTGTTGTCAAATGAATCTTTTACTGTTGTGGTTTTCATATTTCCTTCAAGAATTCTGCTAACTATTGAGATGATGCTAATCGGTTGGTAATTGATGACATTATTCCTACTATTACCCTTGTGGACAGGCGTAATATTTGCATTTTGCCAATCTTGTCGAATTTGTTTGGTATCCAGATACTTTTGGAACAGTTTTGTTAAGGGGAGGGTTTCAAGGTCCAAGGTTGAACTCCATTAGGGCCCACATACTTATGTGGATTAAATCTTTTGAGCCATTGTTCTGCATCCAGAGGTTTGATGGTGATAATTTGAATAGGCTTCTCAGTATTGTACACCAATATTTCTGGAGATCACCAACATGATCTGGAGGTTTGAAAACTGATTTGAACTGCTTTTTCAAAATTTCAGCTACTCCCTATCTACCGCCATTTGGATTAAGGCATATTTACAAAACTTCTTTGGATTGGTTTTTGATGCTGATGCTAACGACTCCTTATACTTGCTTGTAACTTCTCTTGTAAATTATGGACGTCGTTTTGTATTAGTTTAAAATTTTCTTACTTTGTCTGTCTTGGAACGTCTTAGTACCTTATCCCGAGCTTCTTTTTCTTTTGGATTACTGGTCTGTTTTCTTGTGTGATGTAAGGGAGCATTCTTGGTGTTTGTTTCAAGTGGTTGTTGTGTATTTTTTAGCTGTCTGCATTAGCACCCTTTTCATATGAAGCCAAGGTTTCTCTATATTTTTCTTTTCAACAAAGGGCCAATCTTGGTTGGTTAAATATTGCCTCGCCTTGTTGTTATTTGTATACACATTCTTTCCAAAAATTGTCAGCCTGTGGGTACATCTTTAGTCAACGAATATTGGCTATCTGGTCACCAACCAAAAGGTGATTCTGGGTCTACACTTTGTATTGGTTCCTCATCTTTGACAAATAGGAGATTCAAAAGAGTTGAGTTCTGGTCCCTTTGGTTCCTAGTTTGGAAATTCATATCTTGATATAATGAGTGCTCTTGTAGGCACTCAAGGAGTGTGTCAATCTGGTCATCATTGTTACCTGTAATAGCATAGCTATGAACCCATGGGATTTGGGGTAGGCTAAAGTCTCCAACAATTAATTCAATAAGGGAAGGATAACTCATCACTGAATTTATAGAATTCACAATTGCAAGGTGTGAACTTTTTTGACAGGGGGAACTAAGGCTTATATAAATACATCCTATCACTAAAAGATGATCCTTTTGTTCAATATTTATCCACACATGCTCTACCCAGGCTCGTACTGAAAATCATGATTAAGAGTTCCTACTTTCAGGGTTGGTGTGATGTACAGGACAATTAAAATATACCTAATAATGTTTGAAATAAGCTTTAAAATCTACCATTAAAGTATAAAAATAAAAAGTAAAACTAAAAACGATAAAAATATAAGAAACAAGCCAATATCTATATGTACAATGAATACTACCATGATACACCCAGGAGTAATACTTGATGCATACACAGACTAAGGGTCTCTGCATGATTGTGAAATTTCAATTCCTTGTCAATGACAATTCCAAGGTCTTTATTAGCTGCCGAAGAGCAGAGGCGTCATTTGGGGGGGGGGGGGGGGTGGCTCGTTCTGTAGCCCCACCCTGATTTTAGAAGGGGCCCCAAATCAATTGTCACAATCTTTGTCGATTTGATTTTAAGTGTGAAAAAAATTGCATAGAAAAGTTATCTCAATTAAAACAAATCCGTTTCTAATATAGCTGTACTTCACAACAATTTGGGCTTCATTCCCAAACAAATTTATTTAATATTCCGTTTTCATATATTGCAACATATTTTATTGCATTGATGTTACAGCTATGATGACCAACTTTCACTACAATAAAGTAATTGACCCAGGATCAGTAATAAAACTATAAATTATTATTACAATGGAGCAGTGATCTCCTCCATATATACGTATTATTTACTCTATATTTCTTTGGGACTGTTTGTGAATCTGTTATGAGTCGTGTGTGACTAAAGTCTTCTCTGTTTCTGGGCTTGGTAAATAAAACACTATTTTGTACAAAGGCGGACTTTTTGCGTTCCTAGTAGCCATAGACGTATTATTATTAATAGAAGCCAGACCGTATGGGATTTGGAAGTTCCTTGTGCTTTTTCTTCTTTGCTTCCAGTCAACATGTTAAATTTGAAATTTGATTTCATTTAAAATGATTATTTTATGAATTTTGTTTCTCGAATTGTCTTGAAATTTAGCTTCTTGAATATGAAAAAATCAAAGTGGGAATTTCCGACCAGTATTTTTTTAGATTCCAGGAAGGATAAGAAAGACAAGAAAAAATATATTATATAACAGGACAATTCAAAGAGTTGATAAGGATCTTGAATAACAATACTTAATCTCACACACGTAAGATCATAACAAAACGGGAATATGAAAAAGGAACATTTGTTAATAAGACAGTTAAAAAGAAATTGTACCAACAACCAAAGACAAAATATTTCGACTTCACAAACAAAAGGATTTTTCAACAGGGGGGGGGGGGGGCTTAGCTTAAACAACTTATAAAAAAAGTGAGAAAAAATGAGAAATTTAAAAGATAAGAGCTATACAAGAACAACCTGAGCATTAAAAGAAATACTCAGGCTAATCGATTGGTGTCAGTTCAAGAAAATTTACGACAAGGGAGAGGAATTTACTGCTGAACATCCAGAGGGAGTGAAAATTTTTTGTTTTTTAAATTTTTATTCAAAAACTCCAGGGCAGTGTCATTAGCGACCAATTTTCAGGTGGGCAAGCCCGTATTATATCAACTGCACCGCATGCAATTTTTACTAACTGCCATCCTCATAGACTCAAGCTTGTGTTGGATGATTCCATTAGAACTTGAGATAAATGGCTTCTTTTTTTCTCCACTCTTCAAGAGCAATACTGTTTAATCGCGAATAGTAGTACACCCTACCAACTGTTTGTTAATGTTCAGAAAGCTTTTGGCATAACTGGTCTTCAGCTGGAGAAATCGTCTACTAAAAGATAGGCACACTGGAATAGATTGGTGAACGAAGTACTGAATAGATACAACTGTATTTCGGCCATTTTATCAATTACCAGAACATCTAGTGACGGGGAATCTGCAGGTCAGGCCCACGGACTCGTAACCATACATCAAACATTAGAATTTATATTTATACTCAATCTAGCGGAAAAAAATTTGCGCCACGAACTCTGTGTGAGCAGTTGCAGAAGTTAGATCTAGTTTTCTCTAGTAGCTACTGGTCTTATTGTAGGTACGCGAGATAAAATTATAGACAAACGAACTGATCATGGTTTTGATGAAATCTTTCAAAATGCATAACAATTTTCTTGTGTCTGGATGAAGACCTTTGGCAAAACTCTCAGAAGTCTTATTCGTCATGTTAAAGCCGAAGTATGCACGGCAAGTAGCTTGCTGCTTATGTGATTTTGTAACCATGTCGACCTTAGGAAAAAGCAATCTTGCTGAAGTGAAAAAAAAAAAAACTAAAATGCTTTCAGAAGGGTTTTTTTTCTTTTGACAGACAATTGTGCTCCAAGTTTGAAAGTCGCTTCGTGAATGCTTCCCGCACTTTATCAATACTAGCCGACTAGCTAGTGTAGCATTGCATTACAAAGAAGCTTACATTGACACAACTCTGTTGGCCTTACAAATGGATCTTGTGAGAAAATGTACACTCATTAGCTAATACGCCAAAATATTTCGCGATTGTCTGAAAGCAATGTCAATAGCGTATTCCGGAGTTTTGAAAATTATGCAAATCTTCATTACTCTGTTTATGACAACGGCTAGTAATGAGTAATTTTTTCTACGCTAAGCCTGAATAAAACCTATTTAAGATCATCAGTAGGCGAAGAAATGCTCAGTGATCTGATGTTGACATTTAGTGAAAAGGCTCTTATGAAATTGTTTGACTTCAATGCTATGGTTAGGAAATATTTTTAAGCATATGAAATTATTGTATAAAATTAAAGAATGTAAAATATATGTTTAGAATAATATTTTTAGAAAAATGAGACCTTCTTGGTTCTCAGTGTTACAATAAAGCTGTAAATTACTTTCCAAGTTAAGTTCTCTGTGTATTCATTAAACACTTTTAAATTGCTTCTTACTATTATTAGTCGATTTTGGGAGAGACTTGTGCTAACCACTATGAAGAATTATTGCTCTTCAATAATTGTGAGCCAAACAATTAAGTGGGCCCATAGAGTTGCTTAGCCCCTCCCCTTAATTGAGAATGAAATGACCCCACTGCCGAAGAGGTGATTAACTGTCTGGAGCCATCCTCTCCAATCATATCAGTCTTTCTCCCAAATTGACATATCTTACATTTTGTATATTAAATTAAAGTTTCCGCCTTTGGGTCCAAGGTAAGAGTACGTTTTGGTCCTCCTGACAGGAAGCTCTTGTTTTTACAACTGGAGACCCAGTAAGTTTCAAATCATCAACATATCATCAATAATTCAAATCATCAATATAAAGACTCACCTTATTTTTTACAATTTATAGAGCATCATTAATGTAAATATTTAAAGATCTAAAGGCAAACTGGCTAGCCATGACAAAAACAAAGAGAGAGAGAAATCTCAAGATGCAGAGGACAGATGGGGCTACAGCCAGTAGAAGGAAAAGACAAAGATAAAATCTAAAATAACCTAAAATCAAATAAAATCTAAAACAAAGGAAAAAACAACAGTATTTATTTATACAATTGTTGCTAGTTTCATTGAGCAGCACAGAAGCTAAATAGAGTTACTTCAGTGAGAATACTGAAGCAATGAGAACGCTAAAAAATCATGAGGGGACTAGGTTAAATACAAGACCTAGGAGAATCGCTGCAGTGAAAGCAGGCAAGCAAGAGGTTTATTTCACTACAAAATAATTAATTCATATTCATTTTCTTTTATTTATTTCCAATTAAGAAGATAACTTCGTAAACCACATTGGCCTGACATAACATAAAGAAATAAAAACGAGCAAAAATGGGGTTTCTAAAGGCCAAATTAAAATACTGAAAAAACATAACAAAGCGAATATTTCGAGGGGACAAACGGCTCTCTTCTTCAGCACGATACGAAAAAATATAATCAATGCTAGTGCCGAATAACAAACCAACAAATAAAACGTGGAAAGTCAATATGAATCTGAAAAAAAAACTAATGAAAAAAAACAAAAAATTAAAATATAAATAAAAATCAGTAAAAGCCCAAAAATTTTAAAAATTAATACCAAATACCTAGCAACAATAAAATTGAGTCATTCACCAATATCCGTGATTTACAAAGAAATTCAAAATTGAACCGCCATCGACGGATACTAGCGAATAACTCGCTAGTATATTCGCTTTGTTGTGTTTTTTCAATATTTTCATTTGGCCTTTAAAAACCACATTTTTGCTCGTTTTTCTTTCTTTATGTTTTTTCCATTTTTTTCAGTGTTCTCATTGAAGGAACTCTATTTAGCTTCTGTGGTGCTCAATCAAAGTAGCATCAGTTGTATATATAGATATTGTTTTTTTTTCTTGGTTTTAGATTTTATTTAATTTTAGGTTGTTTTAAATTTTATCTTTGTTTCTTAGGATTGAAGACGCCTTGTTTTATATAGGCAAAATATCCGCGTCGTTTTAGTTTGTCTTTTCGGTACAGTTGTGCTTAATGGTACACAGAGCTATAAACTGTCGAAGGCAGTAATGGAGACCCGTAAAGCGGGTAATTGCTATCTAAATTGATCGAAGAGCGTGGTTTCTCATTAAATTTGCAATATTTAAACTGTTGTTTTTTGGGGTTTAGGGGGGGGAGGAAAGGTATCTAGTTTAGTTTAGGTTACGTATTTAATACATGCTATGCTTTACCCCCACCCCCTTAATGTGCAAATATATAGCCCAAATTTGTTTCTAAACTATTATATATTCATCCTACATTATTTTTTTAAATTAGCATTAACCAAACTTGACTTCTTTCTTGTGTGCCATTAAGCGCAACAGTTCCGTCTTTTCCTTCTGTTGGCTGTAATTCTGTTTGTTTTCTTCATCTTGAGATTTTTCCCCAAGGCATTCCACTGACAACTTCAGCAACTTCTGGGAAAGCATTTTTGCCAATTGTCCCCAAACACCTTAACTCTGCATTTTTCATGCGAAGAATTTCATCACCCAGTCCATAATAATCTTGTGTATGGTAATAGCTGTTTGTTTTGTCTTCAATCAGCAATGGCAGACTTTGTAAAATTCTTTAGCAAGATCCAAGAGGATTGTGTTGACTGGGATACTGCAATTGAGCAACTTGGTAGCATAATAATATTTGGATCTGTAAGATTTTCCTCAACAGAGTACCCAGATCTGAAGCCATGTTGGCTATCCTGGCAGTAAATGCTTCACAGTTGTGGTATTCATAATTTTTTTCAAGGGTCTGACTGACTGTTGAGGTGATGCTTGGCTCGATTTTCTATTGTATCACTGTTACACTTGTGATGATGGCTTACACTTAAAGGTTAAGCTTCTTTACAGGCTTCGCATATCAACCAATGGGGGTTGAATAACTGATTCTCTTCAAATGTGTATGAAATGCATGGCTTTTCTTGGTTTGGGTATTGGTGTATTGCTGACCTATTCATGGACACAGCAGACATTGTTGATGTGGTGAACGTGGACAGAACTGATGGCTAACTTTGTATGAAACTAACAATGAACAAGCAAAAACAAATTTAAATTGACACTGGTGCACAAGCAAATACAATCCCAAAAGAAAATTCAGTACCCTCAAGCTAACAAATTGTAGCTAAGGCTTCATAACTCATCACTAGCTTTAGCAGCCAAGAAATTCCTATGTTTGGATTCTACAATATGACATGCACTTGTTAAAATGGTAGTGTTGAAACTCAATTTTTCTTCATAGTGGAGATCCCCCAATAGCACCTGGAAAATCAACATGAGTTTAAATGGGAACAATACATGATTCAATGTTGCCCTACATAAAGGAATCAATTGCAACTCACTGCCATTTATGATCCAGCATCAGAAAACAAGGAGTTACAGGTTGGCATGTCAAAGTTTAGAGCTACCATTTTTCAGAATAAAAAAAAAAATGTTTCCTTTGCATTAAGATCACGTAGTAGTACTGAAGAAAACTATTCTCTGATAGATTAAATAAAAAAAAAACAAGTTTTTTAAACTGAAAGTAAGGAGCGACATTAAAACTTAAAACGAACAGAAATTATTCCGTATATGAAAGGGGCTGTCCTCTCCTCAATGACTCGCTCTTTACGCTAAAGTTTTTTATTGTTTTAAAAAATAAAGTTGTGAGACAGAGTCAAACTTTAGCGTAAAGAGCGAAGCGTTGAGGAGGGGATAGCCCTTTCATATACGGAATAATTTCTATTCGTTTTAAGTTTTAATGTCGCTCCTTACTTTCAGTTTAAAAAACTTGTTTTTTTTTATTTAATTTCTGATTGTTTTTTAGTTAATGCAGCTTTTATTTGCATAAAAATTTTACATTTCTTTTGCTAAATGGATGTCTTTACAAATTAACTCACGTAACTAAGCTCTATATTCGTATAATTTTCTTCTGGCAAAAAATACAAAGTGGCAGATTTTTGCATATATGAGCTTGAAACCTATGTATTAGGGTTTTCTGATACGCTGAATCTGACGGTGTGATTTTCATTAAAATTCTTTAACTTGTAGGGGATATTTCCCCCCTCTTTAGAAAGTCGAGTAAATTTTCTCAGGTTCGTAGCCTTTGATGAGTAATACTAAACTTAATAAAATTTATATATTTAGGATCAGCATTATAAACACATTCTTTTGATACATTTATTGACATCAAAATTCCGTTTTTAAAAGTTTCGATTACTATTGAGCCGTATCGCTTGCTTTTTTATTGTTTTTTTTTTGTTACGTATATGTTATTACGTATATGAAGGGGTTCTCCCCTTAGTCAATACCACGCTCTTTACGTTAAAAGTTAAAAAAAAAGTTTTGATTCACAAACCCCAGAATAGCAACAGCCTTTTAATTATAATAGATAGCTATTTTTAAAGAAATAAAACAAACTGTAGCTTAAAGCGCGTGGTATTGAGTTGGGGGAGAACCCCCTCACATACGTTATAATTTCTGTTCATTTTAAGTTCTAATATTCCTTCTTACATTTAAGTTGAAAAAACTTGATTTTTTTATTCAATTTCTGATCGTATTTTAAATAATGCTTGGAAATCCGGCGCCCCCTTCATAGAAATGTCCCTTACCCCAAAGAAACATCCTCCACGGAAATATTCTTCAGAGTAACCCCCTCCTCTAGCCCCCCCCCTCTAGAAAAAAATCCTTCCTGAAAATGGTTGTATACTTCCCAATAACCAATAAATAATGCTGGCAAGTCTGGCGCCCCCTTCATGGCAATTTCCTTTCCCCCATGAAAACTTCATTCATGAACAGATCCTCCAACATAACCCCCGACCCACCCTTCCCTCCCACTACCAGAAAAAAAACTCCTGAAAACTTCTGTATACTTCCCAATAACCAATACTATATGTTAACATGGGGTAAAGTTCATAACTTTTAGCCCTCCCTCTGGGAACTTCGGGGGATTAAGTCATTCAAAAGACATATTTATCATATTTTCGACCATGTTGAACAAAATGGCTATCTCAAAATTTTGATGGTGACTTTGGGGAAAAAATGAGCGTGGGAGGGGGCCTAGTTGCCCTCCATTTTTTTTGGTCACTTAAAAAGGGCACTAGAACTTTTAATTTCAGTTCCAGTGAGCCCTCCCACGATATCCTAGGACCACTGGGTCGATACGATCACCCCTGGGAAAAAAAAAAAAAAACAAACAAACAAATAAACCCGCCTCCGTGATCTTTCTTCTGGCAAAAAAATGTAAAATTCCACGTTTTTGTCAATAGGAGCTTGAAACTTCTATAGTAGGGTTCTCTGATACGCTGAATATGATGGTGCGATTTCATTAAAGTTATATAGTTTTTAAGGGTTCTTTCCGCCTTTTTTGAAAATCAGCCAAATATTCTCAGGTGCGTAGCTTTTGATGGGCTAAACTTGATGGGCTAGCACTAAACTTGATAAAAGTTATAGATTTGAAATCAGCATTGAAATCTGATTCTTTTGATATATCTATTAGTATCTAAAACCCGTTTTCTAGAGTTTCGGTTACCATTGAGCCGGGTCGCTCCTTACTTACAGTTCGTTACCACGAACTGTTTGAGAAAGAACTATACAAGATCCTCTTTGGTTGTTTGCAATATCATTGTCACATTTATGGCAATAAATTCACCATTTTATCCATCCTAAAACTCTTTTAAGTTTCGCTGAACCATCCAATATCAAGGTCATCACCAAGCCTCAAGCAGATTCTACTAAAACTTGGAGCATACAGTTTCACAGTGATATTTTCACACCTGGAAAGTAAATTCCATTTCCAACCCATTCAGGAACAAGTTGCAGATACTCAAAAGGAGCTATTGTAATATATGCACTCTGTAATGGTATTTCTTCCAATGACTCCTGAGAGATTTAATAAACTAAAGAAGGATCCAGCATCAAAAACATAGAGCTCCAGGTCAACATGTCAAGGCTTGAACAAAGAGCAACCATTCTCCAGAATGAAAGAAATGTGTCCCTTGCATTGAGGTTGCTTAGTAGTAATGAACAAAACAATTCTCAAATAGAGAAAGAACTATACACCATCTTCTTTGGTTGCTTGTTTTACCATCAGTACCAATATGGCCATACATTCAGTATCTTATCTGAGGACAATATTTTGTAGCTTGTGTTTAACCAATCAATGTCTAAATCATTAAAAAGCATCCAACAGATGCTACTGAAAATCCTTCTGTACAACTTCAGAGCACTTTTTCATCCTGGAAAGGAAATGCTTTCCCCAACCCGGAATCCAATTTATACTTTCAGGAACATGATGGAGACTCAAATAGACGTAGACTCAAATGCACACTCTTTGATGGCGTTTCTGTCAATAATTCTAGATAGATCAAACGAATTAGATGAGGAGACAGCAGCTGATCTTCAGTTAGTCCAGGCGATTAAAATGTTTGAGGATGGATTGCCTTAAGCCAAGAGCACCGTCTCTGTAAATATACTCCAATTTGGAATGTCAGGTCTGACTTCACAGTCATCTACCAGATTAGCCTATATTGAAAAGGGTGTTACTAGATTATCCATCCGGATTGCTGCAAAGACATCCTCAATTGCATCAAAATTGGGAAACAACCCCAAAAAGTCAAGTAATCTTAATGAAAATCATACCAAAAATTTCAACATATCAAAGAACCCTACGGTACTGTAGAGGTTACAAGCTCTTATCTACAAAAATATGGGATTATGTACTTTTGTTTGAACATGGGTTTCTGTTTTTATTGTTGTTTTTTTTCCAGGGCTGATTGTATAAAACGAATAGTTCTTGAAAACCTAGAAAGGGTTCATCTGGATGGAAATTAAAAGTTTTGTGCCCCTTTTGAGTAATGGATAAGATTGGAGGGCGAATAGCCCCTTTCCATGCCCCTCTTCCCCCAAGCCATTTAGTCAGAATTTTGGAACAGATATTGGATTCAACATAGTTGGAAGGTCCAATAACTATGCCTTCAGAGATGAAAATACCCTCATAGCCCCCAGAGAAAGGAAGATTTCCTATAATGGTTTCAAAAACAATCAAATGCAAATAATAAAAAAAAGGTCTTTCAACTTCAAGCAAGGAGGAGCACTAAACTTAAAACGACCAGAATTTGAAACCACGCCTCATCAATATTTCCAGTCTGGAAATATATACAGGGCATTGTTCTGAAGATCACAATCCTGTATAATCATAATAATTGTATGTTTTTTTATTTTTGATTTTTATTTAGTGTTGCCAACACTGTGTTGGTTTGATTTTTTTTGCATGACTTGAAATTATCCTCTTAAAATGCTCAATAAGTGATGAATCTCGAAATGTAATGCAGGAAAAAAGTGAAATAAAAATAACAAGAAATTTAAAATAAGATAAACTTAAATATGTTGTGTGTAAAAAAGAAACAACAACAAAAATCGTTGTAAAATCAATTTATGACCTGGAAGAATTCTAGTGATTAGCGTTTTGATTGTAAAATAACTTGATTTTTCTGATACTAATTAGTCATGCCATCACTGAAATAATAATAAATAAGAAAAGACAGAACAAGATTTTACCTTAATTGTATATTTGTAGGCTAAACTAGACTGCATACCACCACTAACAGTATGCTAGCCTACCTACTTGCAACTCTTGACGGTAGGAAGTAGCTTGAGACCGATCTTAGTAATTTGTTTAGTTCTTCTATTTGTCCGTAACTTAATATTATTATTGTGATATCAAAATCAGTCATTAATATTACTGAGTAGATAGAGTACCTCTCATAGAAAGATTAGATAGTATTTTTGCAAAAAGAGAAATATATTTTATAAGGATATATTTACTGTATAGTTTACAGTTGATGATAAAATACCAACAGGCTTTGTCGTTAGTTTTCCAATATCCTCTATTTACCTCATTTGAGAAAGTCCTATTTTTGTTTAGTGTAAAAATCGTATTTGTAATAATCTAATAATTTGTATGTAATTTATAATTTTGTAATAATTTTTGCGATTGCAGCTTATAATTTTGCATTCTCTTATTTCTTATAGCCAACTTTGGAAACAATTAAAAGTGACATTGAAAAGTTCCCCCCATTTTCTTATCATTAACACTCCAAAGAGCCTTTTAAAAATTAAACACAAGACAGAAAAAAAGCACAAAAATATTTAAGTCTTAAACATCATAAAGGTGGTTGAAAAATCAGCAAAAAATCAGCTGAAAAATATGTCACTAACTAACTTTAAAAATGTAGCTTTCTTTTGTAGGTTTAATTTCTGTGAAAGTCAAGAGATTATTGATGTTTGAAATCTTACAAACACAAATTTAACAATTTGTTTTGTTTTTTTAGCATTACGCTTCAGCCTTTACGCTTTTGCCGTTTTTAATTACTTTATGATAATTACAAAAGCCGTCAAAAACCCCTCCTTCTATTACTTTAACTAGCCAAAGAGCCTTTCAAATAGCCTGCACAAGGAAGAAAAAATTCAGAATTATTCAAACCTAAAAAATCACTTTGATCAGCTATCAACTACAAAAAGTCTGAAGCGTATTAACCAAAAAGTGCCATCAAATTAAACTTATTTGTTTTGACTATTTTCCCATCATGCTTAACTTGGCGACACCGAGGAAAATATTGTAGGCTACTATTCTAAAAACTTCATAATTTTAAAATAAAACCTTATAAAATCTTGGTTTTTGGGTAAGAATGGTCCCAGGGGGGTAGAAAATGTTTATTTAGACGTCATTGGTACTCCGGCAACCATCTCCTGTCATTTTTGCTTTAGTAAAAATCCATTCTTATATCCATACAATAAGACTGAATTGACTAAGTAATGAGAAACTTTGGTAAACCTTCTCCAGTGTATGAGTGTGGCTGTGTGTTATAAAAGTACAAAAAATGGCTACTGAAAAAGAGAAAAAGTTACGTCATGTGACTGTTATAGGCCCAATTATAGGAAAGGAAGGATGTGACAAGAAAGTCTGTGGCATCCTTGCCGCATGCATTTTGCCTGCCAAAAATCAGTGAAACCAGCTTTTTAGCTTGCAGTTTTTACATCGACCATTAAAACTTGAAAATACATCAGATATAGAAATGATTTTCTTCCCCTTAAATTTGCTATGTTTAAAACATCTACGAGAAGGTAACATTTCCAAATGGCATTTTAAAATACAAAATCTTAAAAATCCTTACTATGAAAAATATCTGTTGATTTTTACCCCTAGTTTGGCTCGTTGCCTTTATAGAACAAACTGAATTCCTTTTGTAAGTTCTGAAAGCTCAAGATTTTCAGTTACGTACCTAATACCATTAATTTCAAACAAATAGTCTATAAGCTTAATGACAAAACTTTGATTGATTCATCCCAAAAATCTCAGCTGAAATTAAAGAAGAAAATATTAAAGATTGTTTATTGACCCTTACTACTACTAAACACTCACTACAAAACCAAGCCGCCTTAGGCCAACACAGCTACGCATGCTTCTCCTCCATCCCAATCTATTCAAAGCCTCCCTTTTTATGCCATTGCAAGAAGTCCGCATTTCTCTTAAATCTTTCCTTACGACATCCTCTCCCCCTCCTAACCGAGGATGACCTGCTTTTCATTTAGCCCTAGACGGTTGGCCGAAAAGGACATTGATGATGGAATATTAATGTATTTTATGTTTTTCTATGTGTGAGTGTTTATTTTTGCGTCCACATATTCGGATGGCCTCCCACGTCCCTACTGCTCAACATTTCTTTATTTCTTTGTTTTGTGTGTGCTTTTTTGGTGGACCAAGTTAATTTTTGCTATTATCATAATTATGACGAGGTTTATTATTATTATTTGTTTTTATGTCCTGATATTTATATACCCATCTTCACGAGCTCTGCTTTACTTTGGGGGTTAATTTTTGTATTTTTAAGTGAGTTAGATAAAATTATAGCTAGTTTTGTATAATAAAAAGGTCCATTTTTGTTTCAGCATGGACTTTGAAACAAGTGTTCGACACAAGCATTCCTTTAAAGAAACTTACATTCCTTGCCTTGTGGGCCTAATCGTAATCGTTGCAGTTCCCTTTTTTCATATTACAATATTTGTTCATCTCTGGAATAAGTCAGCATTTCGAGTAGATAAAGATTTGTGCACTTGCTCCTGTTGGGATACTGTTTTTAAAGGTGAGATATTTTTCTTTTAATCTAGTGTTGATTGTGAGCCTGTGCATGGGCGCCCATATGGGGGGGCAGGGGGGGGGGCTCCCGCCCCCCCCCTGGCTGAATGATGCTGCATTATATTTTTGTTCTGAGATTTCTATTATATAGCATTAAAAGTGCCAATTAGACGAAGTTTGCCCTCCCCCTGGAATTCAGCTTATGGGCGCCCATGAGCCTGTGTGCTGATAACTACTCTAGGCTAGCCTACTCTAGGTAGTTCCTACGTTTGGAGCCAAATGCAATAGGACAACATTGAAGGGTTTTAACTTGAAAGTCAAACTTTGGCTATTTGCTAATTTAAGCAAAAGCTGGATGAAGATAAATTTCATTTGCTTTGTGAGAATTAAACCTACAAAATAGGTTGTTTTGCATCCCCTTCAAAGGTTTGAATGAAAATTGTATTGTTGTGTGCAATATAATTGAGAGGCTCAAACGCTGATCCATCGCAGAGACTGAATACACACTGATATCTTGCAATATAGTCAAAATTCTTGCATAGCTTATTCTAGAACCAAATCATCTATTGGATGGAAAAGCGGGTCGTCCCCGAATGGGATGTAGGATGTCGTATGGAAATATTTAAGGGAAATAGATACTTCTTGGGAGGGTTTAAAGAGGGAGGCTTTGAATAGATTGGGATTGAGGAGTAGCGTGCGTAGCTATGTTGGCATCAGGCGGCTCGGTGCTGCAGTGAGTTGTTAGTAGTAGTAGTAGTAATATAATATAATCCCTGTTTTATGCTCGTCAAAACCAAAGTATAGCCATTTTTAATAATTAATTTAAAAAAAAATTCCGAAAAAGAGGTTTTCTAAATAAAAGTAAAGGACATATTAAACTTATGATCGGGAGAAATAGAAACCTACAATAACTCAAACTCAAAACGACCAGAAATTACTATTAAAGAATAAGTGAAACCTAAAACGAATAGAAATTAAATAAGCAATTATAACAGAAAATCATAAAATAGGTACTAATATAAATGAGTAAATAAATATTAAAAGGAGTGAAACTTATATTGAATATTCAAATCAAGCTTGAAACGAACAAAAATCACTACAAACAATAGTTTGGGCTTTACTGTAGAAGTCTAAAACCTACTACTTCATTAGCGCTTTACTAAAAACTATATTTGTTTTGAACAGTCTTGGAAAGTACAAAGGAAATCAAAATGAATGTTTGATAGATAATGCTATTAATTGTTGAAAGATCATCAGTTCAGAATTTTATTTTGATTTAATTTAATTTTCATTTTCAATGCTGCAAGAACTAGAGAAGAGAGTATTTGTAATACAATTCTTTTTCAGTGAAGCACCAACGACGCAGTAGGTTTTATACTTTTACAGTGAGAGAAGGAGGCAAAGCCCAAACTATTGTTTGTAGAGATTTTTGTTCGTTTCAAGCTTGATTTGCTTATTCAATTTAAATTTCACTCGTTTTAAGAATTAGTTATTCATTTATATTAGTACCTATTGTATGTTTGTTTGCTATGATTGTTTTTTTTTATTTATATTCGTTTTAGGTTTTATTTATACTTCAATAGCAATTCCCGGACGTCTTAAGTTTGAGTTACTGTAGGTTTCTATTTCTTCTGCTCTTAAGTGTAATATAACCTTTTCTTTTCGTTAGAAAACTTCTTTCTCGGAACGTTTTTTTTAATTCATTTCTGTTCGTTTTTGATTGCCAAAGTTATAAGTTTTTTTCAAAATTCCCTATTTCAAATAATTTTTTATTTCAAAATAAATTAATAGTTTTGGTAAGAACTAATAAAATTGAACGGAATGTTCGATATATAATGAAATTAATTGCTGAAAGCTCACCAGCTCAAGATTTTGTTTCATCCAGCGTCGGATTTAAAGCTTTGACGCTTCTAGGCTCAAGCGTTTTTGCAAGATTTTCGGGGAATTCCTCAAAATTTCGTTAATAGTGAAAGCCGTAGGGCCTAGTTCGTTTCAAAAGTTTACTTTATTTTCAATGTTGTAATAAGTACAATGTTTCACCCAGGGTCGGATTTAAAGCTTTGACGCTTCTAGGCTCAAGCGTTTTCGCAAGATTTTTGGGGAGATCCTCAAAATTTCGGGAATAGTGAAAGCCGCAGGGCCCAGTTATTTTCAATAGTTTACTTTATTTTCAATGTTGTAATAAGTATAAAAGAAAATATTTGTAATATGATTCGTTTTAGTAAAGTGCGAAATACGCAGTAAGCTTTATGTTTTTACCGTTAGGGAACGAGCAGTAGCCATGCTCTTGTTTGTAGTGAAGGATATAGGTGTCTTGAACAGTTTTGGAAAGAGCTAGTAAAATTAAACTGAATTCCAATGATTTTTTGAATAGAATATCGTTAATACGATTTTTTGCTTGGGGGAGGGGGGGGTATGGAAGGAGGGTCAGGGGGTCAGCTTCCATGGTTTTTGGAATAAAGTATCGTTAATATGTTGTTGTTGTTTTTTTTTGGGGGGGGGGGGTCTGTCCATGGAGGGAGGGAGAACCAGGGGTCAGTTCCCATGATTTATCATAGATAATTTTTTGAAGGGGATGGATGTTTATTGGGCCATGGAGTACCAGGGGTCAGCTCCCATAAGTTTTGGAATAAAATATTGTTAATAAATTGTTTGTTTTTTTTTTTGGGGGGGGGGGCATGCAGAGAAGGCCAGGGGTCAGCTCGCTTAAGATTTGGAATAAAATATCGTTTATAAGTTTTCTGAGTGCGGTCGGGGGTTTGGTTTATCAGATCTTTGAACTATTTTCAAAACCCTCGCATAAGAACCTTGTATGCCCCCCAGATATAACATACAACACTTGCCCCAGGGCCATGGTGGGTTTTGTTGACCCTGGAGTTTTTGTTATCCGATATTTTGACTTACTTGAACCAAATGACTATCTAAAAAAATCGATCGGATGGATTTGGGGTAAAAAGGCAAGAGGTAGCAGCCCTCTGGCTTCTTTTGACTGTTAAAAAGGAAACTAGAAATTTCAATTTCCAATAGAATGAGCCCCCGACCAAGCTCTACGATCATTCCAAATGAGCTACCTCTGAACTTTATACGACCACCCCGTACATAAAAACCGTATATGCCGACGGGACATAACTTTGAACACTTGGCACTGGACTCTTCATCGTTGTGTCAACCCTGGAGTTTTTGTTATCTGATGTTTGAACTATTTTCAATAAAAAGGCTATCTTGAAATTTTTATTGGATGGATTTGGGGAAAAAAGCCGTGGGGTGGGGAGGCTAGTTGACCTCCGATCTCTTTTGACTTAAAAGTGAACTAGAACTTTCAGTTTCCAATCAAATGAACCCCTTCTGAGTTTTATACGAGGAGCCCTTCTGTAAAAACCATGTATGTCCCTAGGGCATAACTCACAACGCCTGACCCTGGACCCTAGGGGCTTGTGTCCACCCCGGAGTTTTTGTTGTCTAATCCTTGAACTAAGATTATAATTTTTGCTGGGTGCATTTGGGGAAAGAGGGCGTCGGTGCTATTTGTCGTTCGATCACTTTTGATTCCTAAAAACGGCACTATAACTTCTGGATTTCCACTCGAATGAGCCCCCTCCGAAGTTTATGCGACCATCCCTTCCATATGAAGTGCCTCTGGGAAAAAAATTGGTGCCCTATGGCCTTGGGGTTGGTGGGGAGAGGCTAGTAGCCATCGGATCATTTTTGACTCTTAAAAAGGGAACTAGAACTTTCAATTTCTAATCGTTTGAGTCCCTCCGAAAATTATACGACTAGCTTTTCCGTAAAAACGTTATATGCCCCCGGGGCATAACTTATAACCCTTCCCCCGGGTCTGTGGGAGGGGGGGGGGGCTTTGCTGACCCCAAAGTTTTGTCTTCTGATCGTTGAACTATTGGTTGTCCTGATCGTCGGCTGGTTGTCCTCCGATCAAATTTGGACTCTTAAAAAGGGCACTAGAAATTCCAATTTACAATCGAATGAGCCCCCTCCGAATTTTATACTACCATCTCTTTTATAAAAAACCTTATTTGCCCCCAGGGCTTAATTTACAACGCTTGCCCCCAGGTTTTGTGGCGTGTGTTATCCCTGGAGCCTTTTTATATGATCTTTGGTCCATCTTTAACAAAATGGCTGTATAAAAAATTTGATCGGATGCATTTGGGGAAAACAGGACTGACAGGGGGGTGGGACGTGGCTATTTGCCGTCCGATCACTTCAGAACTTTCAATTTCTAATCATTTGAGTCTCCTCCGAGGATCTTATGACCAATTCTACCATGAAAACTTTATATGCCTCCAGGGCATAAGTTACGACCCTTCCCCTGGGCTCGAGGGGGAGGGTATGTTGACCCCGATATTTTTGTTATCTGATCGTTGAACTATTTCAAACAAACTGGCAATCTCAAAATTTTTATCGGATGCATCTGGGGAAAAGAGTTTGTGCGTTTTTTTTTTTTGGGGGGGGGGGGGTAAGATGCCCTCCGATCTATTTTGATTAAAAAAAGGGAACTAGAACTTTTAATTTCCAATCAAATGAGAAATCTCTGAAGTTTATACGACCTCCTGTTACATAAAAAACCTTATTTGCCTTCGGGCATAACATACAACGCCTGCCCCCGGGCCCTGGGAGGTATTGTTAACCCTGGAATTTTCGTTACTTTCTCTTTGAAGTGTTTTTAACAGGATTGCTATCTCAAAATTTTTATCGGATGTGTGTGGGGTAAAAAGGGCATGGGGGTTGCCCTCTGATCTCTTTTGACTCTTAAAAAGTGAGCTAGAACTTTCAATATCCAATCGAATGAGCCCTTTCTGAAGTTTATACGAGCATCTCTTCTATAAGAGCCATATATGCCAACAGGACATAACTTACATGACCTGAGTAGTAACCGTACAATTCGTTCGAAACTTACATTCAAACTTACGCCTGAGGGCATAGATATGTGTGTAAGTTTCGAACGAATTGGGGTTACCAGGGTCATTTGCAAAGAGGTACCGTTTCTATAGATGGTATAGTAATTTGAAATATCATATGGAATTTGCTTGAAGGTATATACTTTGCGTACGCGCCCGTTGCAAACAGGTTGGGTATAATCTGTTCTGGTTCAAGTTTTTTCTGGCACAATTAACTGAATTTCTATTTCATGATAAACAAGTTTTTTTTTTTTTAGGTTAGATCCTTGTCGGAAAAACCGTTGTATCTTTTTAGTTTTCTTTAAAATTCATATTAGTAAGAGAATTTACTTTAAAGATAATAGTTTTTATTTGCAAGGATATTAGTAGAGGAAAAAAATGAGGGGTGCATTTACATTATTGGAGATTAATGATGGAGCTAACAACAGTGATGTAATTACTTCTTTAGTTTACGAGATTTGCGAATTTTTTGCGAAGAGGTATTAGCGTAAAGGTACTGCGATGGTTAAGAATACCTCACGGGATAATTAAAGAATGGGGTGCTTACATCAGATACTTAATAGATTTGACGATTACAAGAGACATTGCTAGAGTCAAATATATTTGGTGTTGGTGATATTATGACCCTCCAAGTCCCCTGGGGAAAGGGCTGCACAGTGTATCGGTATCGGACATATTATTTTTGGGCGTATTGCTATCGCAGGTATCTATACAGATTTTTAGTAGCTCGTATAAAAGATATTACTCATATCTACGTTCTTCCTATAAATTCAACCATCAACAACTTCAAAACGGCACTAAAAACGGCACTCTTAGTGCAATGTCTCAAGTGGAAAAGCTGGGGCTAGTGGACTACCAGCACTTTTAGATTGACGTTTACTGGCTCATTCGAAAGCTAATGCTCTTATCTAATTTATTTTTATAATTAATACAAAAAATAAAAAAAATAATTTTTTTTTAAATTCTTAATTATATTAAATAAAAAAAAAAAACTTTTTTTTTTTAAATTAAAGAAAGTCACGACGGTAAAACTTAAACCGAACAGAAATTATTCCATATAAGAAAGGGGCTGTCCCCTCCTCAACGCCTCGCTCTTTACGCTAAATTTTTTTATTTTTTTAAAAAAAAAGATTCGTGACAAAGTCAAACTTTTGCGTAAAAAGCGCGGGGTTGAGGAGGGGACAGCCCCTTTCATATACAGAATAGAGTTTTATGGATATTGGTAAAAGTGGTATTTTACTTTTAAAAAGTTCAATATTCGAAGCTAGCTTCAGCAGGAGCTTAGGTTAGTAGTGGTGACAATTGAGATATAAGGAGCAATTGCCCCCTATTTTTTGAAAAAATACCTTTTTGTGGCATTTATACTTTTAAAAAATACAAAGTTCAATATTCGAATCTATCTTCAGCAGGAGCTTATGATATTAGAGGTGACAATTGATATATAATTATAAATTTAAAACTAAATTCTTAATTTAAACAATGGTGTGAAATATTAAAATATTAATAATAGATGTTATTGATTCGAAGATAGTTCCAGCAGGTTCTTATGCTATTAGTGTTGACAATTGAGATATAAGGAGCAATTGCCCTCTATTTTTGAAAAAATACCTTTTTGTGGCATTTATACTTTTAAAAAATACAAAGTTCAATATTAGAACCTATCTTCAGCAGGAGCTTAGGATAGTAGTTGGGACAATTGAGATATAAGGAGCAATTGCCCCCTATTTTTGAAAAAAAATAACTTTTTGTGGCATTTATACTTTTAAAAAATACAAAGTTCTATTTTAGAAGCTATCTTCAGCAGGAGCTTAAGATAGTAGTGTGGACAATTTAGATATAAGGATCAATTGCCCCCTATTTTTGAAAAAAAAATACCTTTTTGTGGCATTTATAATTTAAAAAAATACAAAGTTCACTATTAGAAGCTAGTTTCAGCTGGAGCTTAGGATAGTAGTGGTGACAATTGCCCCCTATTTTTGAAAAAAATACCTTTTTGTGACATTTATACTTTTAAAAAATAAAAAGTACAATATTCGAAGCTATCTTCAGCAGGAGCTTAGGATAGTAGTGGGGACAATTGAGATATAAGGAGCAATTGCCCCCTATTTTTGAAAAAAAAATACCTTTGTGTGTCTTTTATAAATTATATAATTAAAACGGACTATGTTCGCACAGAGCGTGAGCTGTTTCTGATGTGTGTATTGGTTACCCTTTTTTTCTACGGGGCAATTGCCCCCTCTCAAGGAAAAAAAATACCTTTTTTTGACATTAAATCTTTAAAAATATGCAAAGTAAATTCTAAGAAGATCGCCTACGAAGAGCCGTATTTTCGCTGGTGGTAACCTTTTGAGCTTATTGGCACTTCCCCCCTAATTTTTAAAAAATAACTTTTTGTGGAATTTTTAATTTTAAAAAGTTAAATATTCGAAGCTAGCTACAGCAGGAGCTTAGGTTAGTAGTGAGGACAATTTACATATAAGGAGCAAGTGCCCCCTATTTTTGAAAAAAAACCTTGTTTTGTATTGTTTAATTGATAAAAATACAAAGTTATATATTCGAAGCTAGTTCAAGCAGAATATTAGGAGTTTAGTGGGGACCCTTTAGATATAATGGGCAATTGCCACCTATCATTGAATAAATCACAGTATTTGTCATATATAATTTATTAAAATACAAAGTTCAATATTCGAAGCTATCTTCAGCAGGAGCTTAGGATAGTAGTGGTGACAATTGAGATATAAGGAGCAATTGCCCCCCTATTTTTGAAAAAAATACCTATATGAGGGGGGTCGCCCCTTCGTCAATACCTCACTCTTTAGGCTAAAGTTTGTTTATTGCTTTCAAAAGAGCTATTTATTCTAATTAAGCGACCTTTTTGATTCAGGGGTCATTTTTAAATAATTGGAACAAAATTTTAACTTAGCGTGAAAGACGAGGTGTTGAGGAGGAGGGAACCCCCATCATATACGCAATAATTTTGGTTTATTTTAAGTTTTAGTGTTTCTCCTTACATTAAGTTGAAATTTTTTTTGAATATTTCTAATGCACTAAAACATAGAGCGCTACAAACATCAGAATCAACTTTAGAGGGACAATTTATCTGTAAAAGAGGGGTTATTATTTCCTTACTAAATTTTTCTTCTTTTTTTTTTTTTTAAGGAGGAAGTGGATTCATGCAATTACTCTCCCCCTTAAAAGCGACCAAGATGGAACGATACCACATCGATGCACGCTACCAAAATACACGGTGAAAATACCCCTTTACACATTAACAACGATTCGAGTGAAACAAGAAAACAGTTAAGGACAATTCTAAAAACACAAAAAAAGGACAAACATACCCTTCTGTATAATGGTAGAGATATGAGACGCTTTAGTCTATTAAATCAAGCAATTAAATACCCTGTTATATCTTTTTACCCCTTTTTTTAGTTTTTCAAAGAATTAAAAAGCCAGAAATTTATTAATCTAACAAATATTTGTTAATATTATTTTTTTTTTAATTTTTTCTTTACATTTGTTTTTATAAATTAATGGTTATTAAATTTTTAAAAAGTTAAAAAAGTTTAATATACGACTAGAATTTTACTTTAAGCAATTTTAACAATATTATATTTTCAACAGATGATAAATCTTCCATCAAATCATGAGTAGAAAATACACTTTCAGATCCAGCATGCCAGGGAACACACTTTCATATTCAGCATGTAGGAGAACCCTAAATGGTCACCCCCTAAAAAGGTAAGCTAACCCTAAATGGTTATTGGTTAGTGAACTGTAATCTGTTTGAGTATGATAAAAGCTTGTGGAGTACTACATTACGTTATATAAACAGACTGGGATTCTAGGATAGAGTGATTACACCACTTAATAATACTGCTCAGGAACTGAGAAATGTCCAGGAGGAAGTCATTGGAATTTGCAGCTTTTTCGGAGTTGAAGCACTCTACGTAAAGGGCAATGTACCTACAGATAAAGTTTTAATTCAAAAAAGTGACCCTAGGATTCCACTTTTCAATCTAGAAGAGTTTAAGTGTCCCAAATTTGAGGGGGGTTATCACCGTCCTGAAGACGAGGTTAGGTTCTTCGCACAGTGGATACCTAAGAACATACCTGATCGTGATAAATCCATAAGACATGTTAAAAACTATTCTATATCATGGGACCATCGTTTGTGTATGTTTAAGAGTTAACTCTAATTAATATTTTTCTTGAAAAATTTTTTTTTTTTTTTTTTTTTTTTAAAAAAAAAAAAAAAATAATTTTTAAAAATTCGAAATTTTTAAAATTTATTTATTTTATTATTTTTGTAAATTACTTAAAATTTCAAAATATGCTTAAAGTTATAAAAATTGCGATCTGTGATTGGTCAGAGACACGATGTGACGTCCCCACCGGTATTCTATGACCGGTTATTGACACTACCTAATCTATTTCATTTATTAAATCAGTATTTTTACGCAGTGGAATGATAAACACATAAGTAATATCTTTTAAAAAAAAAAGTGAAGATGGAACTTTTTAATAAAGTGTGTTTACATAACAAGGTTATTGTAGCACTGAATGCTGACAAAGAGAGGTATTTAAACTTTGAAACAAGTACAGGTGGTAGCACTATTGGAAATGTATGCATGCATTGTCATGACAGTAAGGAATTAAATTTCTTTGGAATACCGAAAAAATTCAACTCTTATGTTGGTGGTTATGCGAGATTGAGATCTCTTATGTGTTCATTATTTTTAGAGTAAGCTAGCATATCAAACGTTTAGAATGTCTAATAAAACGTCGGAGATGTAAGAAAAGGAATTTGCATACATCTATTGTCAGACACATGGGAACAAATTCTTTCTTGAATTCGCCTCCTGGATAAATAAAAAAAGACATTTCATTCAAGAAATTATGACGAAACTCTAAGTAAGCAACAAACTCTTTCCTGAAGTTACCTCATGGATACACAATGCAGAAATTTCATTTAAGAAATTATCAAAAATTGTAGGTAAGTAGCAAATTCTTTCAAAAATATGTTAATACGTTTAAGCAATAAATATCTTTAAGCTTAACTCATCTTTATTCTTTAGAATAGTTTTATGCATTTCATTAAATTATGAAGAATTTGTAAGTAAGTAGGAATAGCTTTCTTCAATTCGCTTCCTGGACAAAATACAGATATTTAATTCAAGAAATCATAATAAACTTGCAAGTAAGAAATAAAGTATTTATTGTTTTCACTTATTGGACACGCAATACTGAAATTTAATTTAAGAAATTATGAAGGAATTCTAAATAGGTAACACACACTCATGTTATCTCATGGATACACAATGCAGAAATTTCATTTAAGAAATTATCAAAATTTTAAGTAAGTAGCAAATTCTTTCTTGAATTCGCCTCCTGGGTAAATAGAAAAGACAATTCATTAAAGAAATTATGAAAAAATTGTAAGTAAGTAGCAAATTCTTTCTTGAATTCACCTGCTGGATAAACAAAAAGACATTTCGTTCGAGAAATTATGACAAAATTCCAAGTAAGTAACAAACTCTTTATTGTTTTCATGACTTAGATACACGATGTAGAAATTTAATTCAAGAAATTATGAAAAAATTCTCAGTAAGTAACAATTTCTTTATTGAAGTCAACTCTTGGATACACAATACTTAAATTAAATTTTATAAATTAATGAAAAAAAAAAAAATTTCTTTCTTGAAGTCAACTCTTGGATACACAATACGGAAATTTCATTAAAGAAATTATGAAAATATTTGTAAGTAAGTAACAAACTCTTTTTGTTTTCACCTCTTGGATATACAGTACAGATACTTTATTCAAGAAATTATGAAAAAATTCTCAGTAAGTAACAATTTCTTTCTTGAAGTCAACTCTTGGATACACACAATACGGAAATTTCATTCAAGAAATTATAAAAAATATTTGTAAGTAAGTAACAAGCTCTTTATTGATTTCACCTCTTGAATATACAGTACAGATACTTCATTCAAGAAAGGTGATTAAACACGTTTTGAAACTTTCATTTTTTTCATTTTTTTTAAGGTTCATTTAGACGAGGTTACGTGCACGCACGTAACCTCGTATAAATGAACCTTAAAAAAAATTAAATAAAGCTATGTCGACTTTACATATATCTCCTGATTGGTCCCTAAAAAACCAGTCTGGTTGAACAAGTGGAGTTTTCGTACTGCTCACTTTTTTGCAATGTGTAGGAACCAGTGGGGAATCCCCGCTCGTTTGGAAAGGTGCCAAGGAAAGGCATACAAATAGCATGTAGTTTCAAAATGTGTTTAATCACGTTTCTTGAATGAAGTATCTGTGCTGTATATTCAAGAGGTGAAATCAATCAAGAGCTTGTTTCTTACTTACAAATATTTTTTATAATTTCTTGAATAAAATTTCCGTATTGTGTGTATCCAAGAGTTGAATTCAAGAAAGAAATTGTTAATTACTTATAATTTTTTCATAATTTATTGAATAAATTATCTGTACTGTATATCAAAGAGGTGAAAACAAAAAGAGTTTGTTACTTACTTACAAATATTTTCATAATTTCTTGAATTAAATTTCCGTATTGTGTATCCAAGAGTTGACTTCAAGAAAGAAATTGTTTTTTTTTCATAGTTTCTAAAATGTAATTTCCGTATTGTGTATCCATGAGTTGACTTCAAGAAAGAAATTGTTACTTACTGAGAATTTTTTCATAATTTCTTGAATTAAATTTCTACACCGTGTATCTAAGTCATGAAAACAATAAAGAGTATGTTACTTACTTGAAATTTTGTCATAATTTCTCGAACGAAATGTCTTATTGTTTATCCAGCAGGTGAATTCAAGAAAGAATTTGCTACTTACTTACAATTTTTTCATAATTTCTTTAATGAATTGTCTTTTTTATTTACCCAGGAGGCGAATTCAAGAAAGAATTTGCTACTTACTTAAAATTTTGATAATTTCTTAAATGAAATTTCTGCATTGTGTATCCATGAGGTAACATGAGTGTGTGTTACCTATTTACAATTCCTTCATAATTTCTTGAATGATATTTCAGTATTGTGTATCCAATAGGTGTGTCCAATAGAAGTGTCCTTAACTGTTTTCTTGTTTCACTCGAATCGTTGTCAATGTGTAAAGGGATATTTTCACCGTGTATTTTGGTAGCTTGCATCGATGTGGTATCGTTACATCTTTGTCGTTTTTAAGGGGGATAGTAATTTCATGAATACACTTACTCCTTAAAAAAAAAAAAGAGTAAAAACTTATTAAGTAAAAAAAAAACCCTCTTTTAAAGATAAATTTTCCCTCTAAAGTTGATTCTGATGTTTGTAGCGCTCTATGTTTTAGTGCATTAGAAATATTCAAAAAATTTTCAACTGAAAGTAAGGAGAAAAACTAAAACTTAAAATGAACCAAAATTATTACGTATATGAGGGGGGTTCCCTCCTCCTCAACACCTCATCTTTCACGCTAAGTTCAAATTTTGTTCCAATTCTTTAAAAATGACCCCTGAATCAAAAAGCTCGCTTAATTAGAATAAATAGCTCTTTTGAAAGCACTAGACAAACTAGAGCCTAAAGAGTGAGGTATTGACGAAGGGGCGAACGCCCTCATATAGGTATTTTTTTCAAAAATAGGGGGCAATTGCTCCTTTTATCTCAATTGTCACCACTACTATCCTTAGCTCCTGCTGAAGAGAGGTTCGAATATTGAACTTTGTATTTTTTAAAATTATAAATTCAAAAATAAAGTATTTTTTCAAAAACAGGGGGCAATTTCTCCTTATATCTCAGTTGGCCCAACTACTATCCTAAGCTCCTGCTTAATATAGGTTCGAATAATTAAGTTTGTTTTTTTTAAAATTATAAATGCCACAAAACGGTATTTTTAGAAAATGTGTATGAAGTTATCATTATATATCACTTGTCACACCTACTATCCTCAGCTTAAGCTGGAGCTAGATTATAATAATTAACTTTGAATTTTTTAAAAGTATTAATGCCACAAAAATATATTTTTTGTTAAAAAATAGTGGACAATTGCTGCTTATTACACAATTGTCACCACTACTAACCTAATCTCCTGCTGAGATAGCTTCGAATATTGAACTTTGTTTTTTTAAAAATTATAATTTTCACAAAAATATATTTTTTTTTCAAAAAATAGTGGGCAATTGCTCATTATATCTCAATTGTCACCACTACTATCCTAAGCTCCTTATGAAGCTATCTTCTAATATTGATATTTGTATTTTTTTAAATTCTAAATGCCACACATAGTTATTTTTTCAGAAATATGGGGCAATTGCTCCTAATATCTCAATTGCCACCACTACTATCCTAAGATTCTGCTGAAGATAGCTTCGAATATTGAACTTTGTATTTTTTAAAAGTATAAATGCCACAAAAAGGTATTTTTTATCAAAAATAGGGGGCAATTGCTGCTTATATCTCAATTGTCCCCACTACTATCCTAATCTCCTGCTTAATATAGGTTCTATTTTTTAACTTTGTATTTTTATAAATTATAAATGACACAAAACGGTATTTTTTTTCAAAAATTGGGGGCAATTTCTCCTTATATCTCAAGTGTCACCACTACTATCCTAAGCTTCTGCTGAAGATAGATTCGAATATTTTATTTTTTAAAAGGAAATTTGACACAAAAAGGTTTTTTTTCAAAGATAGTGGGGAATTACCCATAATATCTAAATTGTCCCAACTAAACTACTAACCTCCTGCTGGAACTATCCTAGAATTATTAACTTTGTATTTTTATAATTTATAAATGCCACATAAAGGTATTTTTTTTCAATATTAGGGGGGCAATTGCTCCTTATATCTCAATTGTGCCCACTACTATCATAATCTTATGCTTAATATAGGTTATAATTTTTAAGTTTTTTTTTTTTTATATTATTATTGCAAAAAAAAGGTATTTTTTTTTCAAAAATAGTGGGCTCTTGCTCCTTAGAACTCAATTGTCACAACTACTATCCTAAGCTTCTTCTGCAGCTAGCTTCTAATATTTAACTTTGTATTTTTTAAAAGTATAAATGCCACAAAAAGTTATTATTTCAAAAATAGGGGGCAATTGCTCCTTATATCTCACGTGTCACCCCTACTATCCTAATCTCCAGCTGAATCTATGTGCTAATATTGAACTTTGTATATTTAAAAATTATAAATGCCACAAACAGTTACTTTTTGTTAAAAAATATTGTGAACTTGATGCTTATATATAAATTTTCACTAATAATATCATAAGCTCCTGATGATGCTAGGTTCGAATATTTAAATTTTTAATTTTTAAAAGTATAAATGCCACAAAAAGGTATTTTTTCAAAAAAGGGGGCAAGTTAACATCATCACAGAAGTTTACCAACGTATCTAAGAAGCACCTTCTTACGCTTTCTTCGTATATTTAACTTTGTATTTTTTAAAATAATAAAAGCAACAAAAAGGTATTTTTTTCATAGAAAGGGGGCACTTGCTCCTTATATCTCAATTGTCATAAAAACTCTCAACCTCACATGCTGAATCACTCTTCGAATCTTTTACTTTGAATTTTTAAAAAGATAAATTTAACCAAAAAGGACTATTTTAAAAAATAGGGGGCAATTGCTCCTTAGATCTCAAGTGTCCCCCCTACTAACCACTTCTCCTGCTTAAGATATCTTAGTATATTTTACATTTTTTTTATAATAATTATCATTTACTAAACCATGTATTTTTTTTTAAAAAATATGGGAAACTTTCTCCGTATATCTAATGTGTTACTACTAATATCATAAGCTCCTGCTGAATCTAGGTTCGCATATTGAAGTTTTTATTTCTAAAAAGTATAAATGCCACAAAAACGTATTTTTTTTTTCAAAAATAGGGGGAAATTGATCCGTATATCTCAATTGTCCCCAATACTATCTTAAGCTCCTGCTGTAGATAGCTTCGAATATTGAACTTTGTATTTTTTAAATTTATAAATGCCACAAAAATGTATTTTTTATAAAAAATTTGGGGCAATTTATCCTTATATCTCAATTGTCCCAACTACTATCCTAAGCTCCTGCTGAAGATAGGTTCGAATACTGAACTTTGTATTTTTTAAAAGTATAAATGCAACAAACATGTATTTTTTCAAAAAAATGGGGCAATTGCTCCTTATATCTCAATTGTCACAACTACAATCATAAGATCCTTCTGTATATAGGATCGAATAATGAACTTTGAATTTTTTAAAATTATAATTGCCAAAAATAGTTATTTTTTCAAAATTTGGGGGCAATTGCTCCTTATATCTCAATTGTCACCACTACTATCCTAAGCTCCTGCTGAAGCTAGCTTCGAATATTGAACTTTGTATTTTTTAAAAGTATAAATGCCACAAAAAGGTATTTTTTCAAAAAATAGGGGGCAATTGCTCCTTATATCTCAATTTTCACCACTACTAACCTAAGCTCCTACTGAAGCTAGTTTCGAATATTAAACTTTTTAAAAGTAAAATACCACTTTTACCAATATCCATAAAACTCTATTCTGTATATGAAAGGGGCTGTCCCCGCCTCAACACCTCACGTTTTCAGCAAAAGTTTGACTTTATCACGAGTAGTTTTTTTAAAACAAAAAAAAACTTTAGCGTAAAGAGCGAGGCGTTGCGGAGGGGACAGCCCCTTTCATATATGGAATAATTTATGGTCGGTTTAAGTTTTACCGTCGTTGCTTGCTTTAATTTAAAAAAAAAAAATTGTTTTTTTTTTTATTAATATAATTAATAATTTTAATAAAAATTATTTTTTTAATTGATTGTATAAATTATAAAAATAACGTAGATACGAGCATTATCTTTCGAATGACCCATTAAACGTCAATCTAAAAGTGCTGGTAGTCCACTAGCCCCAGCTTTTCCACTTGAGACATTGCACCAAAAGTGCCGTTTTTAGTGCCGTTTTGAAGTTGCTGATGGTTGAATTTATAGGAAGAACGTAGATATGAGTAATATCTTTTATACGAGCTACTAAAAATCTGTATAGATACCTGCGATAGCAATACGCCCAAAAATAATATGTCCGATACCAATACACTGTGCAGCCCTTTCCCCAGGGGACTTGGAGGGTCATAATATCACCAACACCAAATATATTTGACTCTAGCAATGTCTCTTGTAATCGTCAAATCTATTAAGTTTCTGATGTAAGCACCCCATTCTTTAATTATTCCGTGAGGCATTCTTAACCCTCGCAATACCTTTACGCTAATACCTCTTCGCACAAAATTCGCAAATCTCGTAAACACAAGAAGTAATTACATCACTGTTGTTAGCTCCATCATTAATTTCCAATAATGTAAATGCACCCCTCATTTTTTTCCTCTACTAATATCCTTGCAAATAAAAACTATTCTCATTGAATTAAATTCTCTTACTAATATGAATTTTAAAGAAAACTAAAAACATACACCTTTTTTTCCGACCCGGACCTAACCTAAAAAAAAAAAACTTGTTTATCATGAAATAGAAATTCAGTTAATTGTGCCAGAAAAAACTTGAACCAGAACAGATTATACCCAACCTGTTTGCTACGGGCGCGTACGCAAAGTATATACCTTCAAGCAAATTCCATATGATATTTCAAATTACTATACCATCTATAGAAACGGTACCTCTTTGCAAATGACCCTGGTAACCCCAATTCGTTCGAAACTTACACACATATCTATGCCTTCAGGCGTAAGTTTGAATGTAAGTTTCGAATGCATTGTACGGTTACTACTGACCTGCCCGCGGGCTCTGGGGGGTTGTGTCAACTCTGTAGTTTTTATTATATGATTTTTGCACTATTTTTTACAAAATGACTATCTCGAAATTTTTGTTGGATGTATTCGGGGAAAAAAGGAGCTAGTTGCCCTCCGATCACTTTTGACTGCTACAAAGGGCACTATAACCTCCGATTTCTAATTGAATGAGCCTCCTCCAAAGTTTATACGATGACTCCTTCCATATGAAGTGCCTCTGGGGGGAAAAATAACAAAACATTGGAGCCATATGGCTTTTACTATAGGAACCCATTAGTTATGAACCCATTTACTCTGAAAACCCATTTGTTAGTTAAAATGTAATGCAATGCTTTGGTACTTTTTTTTCTTTTTTTTTCGCAATATTGATTGCATCTGCAGTTCTACTGATTTACCATTTATCTTGTTGTCAATTTACGATTTATGATTTATTAAGACATTTTGCACTCATCTTAAAAGAGTTAAAAGATGGGAAACTGGACATGACTTCTAGAGGAGACTCGTCTCATATGGTGGCTAATTGCTGGGTGGTTATATTTGACAAGTGATCCCGCCTTATAGTGTTCCAATAACATTAATGAGTGCAAGCTAGGTCATGATAAATTCCCCTTGTCGCTTCAATTCTAGAAGGGATCAGACTAGAAATATCTGAAGAAGCAGGGTAAAGTTTATACTTGTAGAGAACTTTGCATATCTCCCCCTTCCAAACGCAGATGATGTAACTGGGTTGGATTGGGAGTACTCGGAGATCCATTCACTGAGGCTGCCGTTACAGCACCATTTTGAAGACACTGCACAGGAGTAATACAAATCTTCAGAGTCTAAGCAAAAAGTAAACTCAATCAGGGTCCAAGCGAGCAAGTCAACTCAGTCTGTCGCCAGAGGTTTACACTCTTAGAATAAAGCTATATTAGAGGAGGTTTTGTCAACGCACAAAAACTCGGTTTTCTATGGAAAAATAATTTCACTCTGCTGGCATCTTACTTATGAAAGCTATATGACTAATTTGACAACTCTTAGAGCAGTAAGTACTCAACAGCGTGAAGCTCCAAGTAGATTTTTATTGTATTGCTATTTTTCAAATTTCAGACAAGGTAAAACATAAAATCGCGAAGAAAGGAAGAAAACGAGGACAATTAACAGCCAGTGAAAAAATTGAAAAATTATGCAAATATTTCGGTTAAAAACTCCGCTTGACCGTCCTCAGTGCAGAATAAAACTGATAAAAATATAAAAAAACAAACCTTAAAAGAAAAACAAAACTAAAATTGGGCAACCCTTTCTCAGTAAGGACAGCCGACAAGGACGGCCAAATCATCTCTGAAATTATAGGTGTAATTACAAGATTTTCGCTAAAACATATATAACCAAAATGAAAAGGGTTGACCCTAATATACCTCCCTGGAGCACTACACCAGTCATCGGGCTACTGTTTTGAATTTGGAATTTTTCATATGCGTCTGAATTTTTGGTCCTATATTGCTCAAAGACGTGACTGCAGTGCTTGAAGTCCTAAATAGCCCCTGGCTCTATTGGTAAGGCTCATTTCCGTTAAAGCAGACTTCATGATTTGTGGGGAAGTCTTGAAATTCTTCCTAGGTTCATGCTGATTTCTTTCCGAAATCAGTTAAGAACTTTGAAAAACGGATTGGCTTACTTATGAAAATTTAAAGCAAGAATTAATGGTGTTATGTTTTTTGCCAATACAGAAGATAAATTGATGTGTTTTTCAAATCTTAAAAGTAAAGACAAGGTCTGTAAGATTCCTTATTGTCTCTGCTTGAGCATACAGAAAATTATTTATCGAGGGAACCTTAGCTTCCTGGATCTATTCTGATCCTCATTTTTTGTTTCTTTTTCTAGCTCCACTAGTAATACCTAGTATGTAAGATTTGTCGTTGGCTTTGCTTGAGCATGAGGAGGTTAGGAATATTATCTGGGTTATTAACGAAGATTTAACAGATCCCGCCCCCTTGTGTATTTTTTATTGCTCTACTAAGTACCAAGGAAAGTGAAAACAAAATATGATTCAACCATGTATATATTAAAAATTATTAATATTTGAGAATACAGTTTTAATGAAAAAAAAAACAAACATATTTTGTTTAAGTAAAAGTTCTATTACTAATATTAAAAATTAGTAAAATTTGAGAATACAGTTTTAATGAAAAAAAACATATTTTGTTTAAGTAATAAAAGTTCCAAATTATATAAAAATAAGTGGGTGAAGTTCAGTAATAAGAAACTAGAAATATATGGAACCAAAAAGCTTGAGAAGGTGAAGCTTCCCTCTGAACCTGTAGCTGTCTCTGGGAATCAACAGAGTGCTGGTGTTTGAATTTTTACTGACAAAAACTATTTTCAGCCTCATCTAATTCATTTCGCTTATTTATTTTCAAATTTCAACTTGAAAACACTGACGAAACAACTAAAAGAAAAAGCTTACGAAATCGTTGTTTTCAGATATAAAAAGAAGCAAGATAGGTAAGGGGGGGGGGTAAAAATGTTTCTATTTGATGTCGTTGGTACTCCAAGTAGATGGACTTTAAGGTCCCCCGAAGAGTTGAAGGGTAAACGACCCTCCCTCCGCCCTGAAAAAAGTTGTATCACGATCTTTTTATTGTAGCATCTCCAAGGGGTAAATCTTCCAGAAAAACTACCAAAGCTTTTCCTCTTTTTGGTACTGTTGGTTATCTCACCTATACCCTCTGAAATTTTTCCTGAAATACTGCTTTTGGGTTCTGGCCAAAGAGCTTAGGTTCTAACCAAAGATGCAAAAAAAAGAAAAAAAAAAAAAAAAAAAAAAAAAAACATTTTAGCGACATGTTTTAATGTGTCTTTTTGTCTTTGGACTTAATAAACCCTATATGTGACAATTGTCAACGATTATTCGAATTCGAGCTCAACAGAATTAAGACAGCTCTACAGGGCCGACCCTGAGAAATTTAAATTTCCAGGGACTCCTTGATGTAATTTTACCAAGATTTTAGAGTCTAATTTTCTTTGTCTTTGGTTCTGAGTTTTTCAGTCAGAGCAAATTTATAAGTCGACTCAGTCTCAAAATAGACTTAAAAAAAAAAAAAAAAAAAATAGAATTACGTTTTATATTTACTTTCCACAAGTTGTAAAGTTCAAAGATATATCTGATGTCTCTGGAAAGGGTTAAAAGTAACAAAAGAATATTTGAGTTTTGTCCGAATCTAGCTTCCCCTGTCAACATAAGTATCGATACTCTACAACTGTTATACTCGGTTTATTGTTCCTGTTGATAGTGTTGTAAACAGAAAAGAGAACATACAGTCTTTTAAGTTGCCAAAAGATAACATTTATGTTAACAGAGAATTAATCGAACTCTCCTCTCGAAAAAATTGTTGTTTGTAATTTCAGAATTCAAATGAAACGAGCCAGAGGCTATGACGCTATAAACTTTACATGAGGAATATTATGTTAAGATAGAAAACGTTTTTGCTATTCATTATGTTAAAAAAGCGCTACAAATTGCTGTTGTGTTCCTTTTAGTTTCAACAAAATAAACTGTTATATAGAGAAAAATGAAGTACCGGTTTCTGTCAACACTTTGAAATATATACCCTACACAGGTCCCAATAAATTTAACGTTCAATGGAGTAGCAGATGATTTTTTCAACAGAACAGAAATATGAAGACAACAACAGAAATATGTTACCAATGGGACTCTCCTCCCCTAAGGTCAAACATATGCATCCTGTCGTTAGTCAAACATTCTGAAATACCTATTTTGGCCAATGCAGCTTTGGGCTTCTGAATGTTAATGCTAGTTTGGTTTCCTCCATTCTACTGATTTACTACTACTACTACTACTAACAACTCATCGCAACACCAAGCCGCCTGAGGCCAACACAGCTACGCACGCTCCTCCTCCACCCCAATCTATTCAAAGCCTCCCTTTTTACACCCAATCCTGAAAAAAGGTACATTTGCAAGAACGTGTTTTCACAGAAGGAGGGGCAACTTAAAAAACGCATGAAATATATTATTATATTGAAAATATATAAGAGAATATAGTGAAATTAGTAAAACTCTTTAGATTTATGGGGCGATGGAAATACTCGATATTATACCGTGAAATGCATTCCTCAATAACTCGTCATTCCAAAAGGACGAATCTTTTGCTATGAATTCAACTATTACCAGTAATTTTTTTTAATCTTCTTGACCTATTTATTTTGGCCTGTAATTTTAATTTCTGTCTCTCTTTAAGCTTCTTTGAGGCATTCTTACTGAGTCACTCTGATAAAGGAAGAGTATTATGATATGAGCACCCACTTCTCTACGAAAAGAAACTGCGGAAGAAGCTCAAAATAGTATTTTAAAGAAAACTCTAATAAAAGCAATTCATCGTAGTGCAAAGCCTTCTGGAGACAACACGCAACAAAGCTGTGTCAGGTACTTGGCTATATAAGCCTCAGGGTTCGCCTCGCCTCAAGGAATTAGACTGTGACGGCTAGATCTTGCTGATACTATTGCGAAAACCTTTAGAAACCCGATTTTCCCTAGTGTTCCAGAAGCCAAAACGGACCTCCTTGAGAAGTCCCAGGTTCTTGCACGGAGAAGAAGAAGAAGAAGAATTTAAACTTCAAGAAAGTCTGACCCTCGATAAACTATTTAGTGATAAATACTTTTTACGATAGACAACACGCCACAAAGCTGTGCCACAATACTTGGCTATATAAGCCTCAGGGTCCGCCTCTCCTCAAGAAAAAAAAGTGACGGCCAGGTTTGAACCCCAGTCCTCAGAGTGTACAGGTGCAGCTTTTTAGAATAGCCAAAACTAGATCTTGCTGATACTATTGCGAAAACCTTTAGAAACCCAATTTTCCCTAGTGTTCCAGAAGCCAAAACGGACCTCCTAGAGAAATCCTAGGTTCTTGCACGGAGAAGAATTTAAATTTCAAGACAGTCTGACCCTCGATAAACCATTTAGTAATAAATACTTTTTACGATAGACAACACGCCACAAAGCTGTCAGATACTTGGCTATATAAGCCTCAGGGTCCGCCTCTCCTCAAGAAAAAAAGTGACGGCCAGGTTTGAACCCCAGTCCTCAGAGTGTACAGGTGCAGCTTTTTAGAATAGCCAAAACTAGATCTTGCTGATACTATTGCGAAAACCTTTAGAAACCCAATTTTCCCTAGTGTTCCAGAAGCCAAAACGGACCTCCTAGAGAAATCCTAGGTTCTTGCACGGAGAAGAATTAAAATTTCAAGACAGTCTGACCCTCGATAAACCATTTAGTAATAAATACTTTTTACGATAGACAACACGCCACAAAGCTGTGTCAGATACTTAGCTATATAAGCCTCAGGGTTCGCCTCTCCTCAAGAAAAAAAACTGTGACGGCCAGGTTTGAACCTCAGTCCTTAGAGTGTACAGGTGCAGCTTTTTAGAAAAGGCAAAACTAGATCTTGCTGATACTATTGCGAAAAACTTTAGAAACCCAATTTTCCCTCGTGTTCCTGAAGCCAAAACGGACCTCCTAGAGAAATCCTAGGTTCTTGCACGGAGAAGAATTTAAATTTCAAGACTGTCTGACCCTCGATAAACTATTTAGTGATAAATGCTTTTTGTGGTAGTTTGTAAGTAGCATTTATTTTGATAGCTGTTGATTGACAATAAGTGAGAAAGTGCGATATAGATTGTTAAGATTCAGTGCTTTTTGTTTGCTGAATGGCTGCAGGCCTTTGAAGTAGTCTGAAATCATACCATTATTAGTTGTTCCAGTAAAGGGAGTCAAAGCTACAATAGTGCCATCTTCGTTTATATCACGGATAATTTGGGAAGGGTGTTCTTTAGGACTTCCTCGTCATTCTAATAAGACTGTTATACGGTATAACAATGAATTTGAAAAATTTCATTGATGGAAACAAATTTTTCCGAACTAGCATCTTTGTTGAAAATATCATGCATGTTAAATTGTGAAGCGTAAATTTAAAGTTTATCAGAATTGTCAGCTTGAAATCTTTGTTGGCAATATTTATATCTGCATTTCTATTAAGAAAAATTTTAATTTTCTGATTTTTGAAAATTATTGTAAAGAACTTTCTAACTTTTATAATCTATAGATTAAATATTTAATCAGTTTTAAGTAAAAATTTACATCAATAAATAAACACAAAACCAAGTTGATTTAGTTGAAGTTGTTTTTGCCACTTCAAAAGAGACTTACAACAATATTTTTGACAACCTTGCCTATATTGTGGAGGATTTTAGTATTGCTCTCTGGAACTTTTACGTTATTTAAATGACCAACTTTCTATTAAATCACGTTCAAAATTTGTAATTAAGAGAAAAAGCGTATCAAAATTGTCAGCTTAGTATCCTCGCAAACGATAGTTTTGCCATCTACTCTGACGAAGAATTTAAGAGCTGTTTTTGGAGATTCTACTTCATTCAACTGGTCTTTCTATTAGTTTGTAGTGTTGAAAAGAATTTTAATTACTGCAAATTTATTTTTGAAGATTCTGAGCTAAGCTACTGTGAATTTTTTTTCTGGAATATCATCGTGTTTCTCCAATTTTTTATTGCTATAAATCTTGCATAATTTGTTACGATTTATTAGTTATTGTTTTGACGTCATATAAATTATAATAACTTGAAGCAATGTTTTTTAATATTATAGTATTGATTATAACAGTTGGTGTCATACGGCTGCTTTATCTGCTTTGGAAGATAAACTATTACAACACAACCCCTACTCAACATAAACCAAGTATTAAAACATTGATTGTACTTGGTTCGGGGGGACATACGGCAGAAATGTTACGTCTAGTGAAATTCTTAAATCATAAGAAATATTCTCCGAGACTTTATTTTTACGCTGAAACTGATCCTTTGAGTAAGAAAAAAGCTGCTAATTTAGAGAAAGAGTTATCAGAGGCTGAATCAAGTTATGTCTTTCAAAGCATACCTCGTTCAAGAGAGGTATTACAATCTGCCTCTTCGACAATTTGGAGTGTTTTAATATCCATTTTCTTTATTATACCAAAAGTTGTGCTTGTAAGACCTCATTTAATTCTATGTAATGGACCAGGTACTTGTGTTCCAGTGTGTTTGGGTGGTTTTCTGCTGAAATTTATTGGGTTTGAAACAAGAATGATTTATATAGAAAGTGTTTGTCGAGTTGAAAACTTGTCTCTTTCTGGAAAGCTTTTGTTGTATATTGTTGATTACTTTCTTGTACAGTGGCCCGAGCTTTCTAAAAAAAATCGAAAGGCTATTTATATGGGACGCCTTGTATAGAAATAATTGATATAAAAATGTTGTTTAAGATATTGATAGCTTAAATATATCAAAGAAAACGAGAATGAATTAATTGTGAGATCCTACTAAAATTAAATCCGGCGTTGGTTTTTTTTTTCTAGGCTGAAAACTTCTACATTGAAGTCTAATTATTAAAATGAATCTCATGTTCTAAGAAAGCTGTATGTTTTGAGATATTTTGCTTCGAAAGCAAATTAACTTAAATATCTTACTTTTGGTCATGAATTTCGGTTTATTGGTTTAAAACCAATGAAAATTTTTGAACAAGTTTTTCTACGACAAGTATTATCAATTTTTGGTGACAACAAAGAACAACAAACAAAGGCAAAGCCATGTTAATTTGTTGACTGTTGCCATAAAAGTAAACAAACTATTTTGGAGCGCTCTAGAGTTAATCCTTAAAGTTTAGAACGTACGGATTAGAACTTAGAACAATAGCTGCAACCTATTAAAGTGCTACTGATTGAAACTTGTAAGCAAAAGTTATGGTTCTAACCTACGGTTGTGACGTCATTCAGTATCATGTATACGAAAATGCAGTTTTCTGTAAAAAAAAAGATTTTTTTTTTAATATTTGTTTTGTGAATTACAAAAGCGAGTAGACGTAGCTCTCAAACCTCCTTAAATGAGCTTTATTTTCCTTCAGTTTGTTCTTTTAATTTAAATGAGCTCATTTCCTTTAAAATGAGCTCTTAAATATCTCTCTATGTTGTTCCAGTGCCTTGCTCGCAGCAAGGAAAAATGGGAAAAAGAAAAAAAGACGCTTCCCATCCAAACAAAAGGATTTTCCATGTTTTTCAGGCCAATGAATTTTCCTTGTTGTTCAAGCCAAGGGACTGCAAGTTTCCTGTATAGGGTTTTCGGATAAGGCAGTTCGAATGGTGTACTCAATGTCATACTTGTACTTCAGAACTGGAAGATCGAACTGGTTTGAACATGATAGCTTATGTGAGAAAGAAAAAGATTGTATATGTGCATCATTTTAGGGAGTTAGGCACTTTAGGGAGTTATGCACAGAAAACTGCATCATTTTAGGAGCCATGCACTTTAGGGAGTTATGCACAGAAAACTGTGCATCATTTTTGGGAGTTATGTAGGGAGTAATGTGTTATCATTTATATCAGTAAAGTATCATTTAGGGAGTAATGTGCATCATTTTAGGGAGTTATGCAGTTATGCACAAATGAATGCCTTTTCCTCTGATTATTATTGTGCTTTTGACTGTTGTGTGCATAATCCTTCATGTTAGCTATTTGGTTTTTAGTTTGGTTTTACATTCAAAGAGCTATTTTAATCAATGTGAGTTGAATGTCCCATTATTGATTTTCTTTTGAAATTGTGTCTTGTCTAATAAATTTTCTTTTTTAAAGCAGTTCTTTGTGATGTTGTAAAACGTTTGTAAAGAACATTTAGTTGAGAGTAACCTCAGTTAATTTTTTTGTGCTTCCAGTGTCTGTTTTCTTGAAGAGTGGAAAATATACGGCAAACTATTGCTGTGTCGCTTTCTTCTCTCTCAGAGGCTAAAATCATAAATAAAAATTGTATAGAAACCGACTTATATAGAAACCCCAGCGGATGATTCTTCCCCTGGGAATTCTCCCAGGGAAAATTCTGTCCTGGGAAATTTTTTCCTCATCTAAAGGACCGTTGAAACATTGAGCCGCCCAAGGGAGCGTTAGACAAAGAAAAAGAATGTGTAAATTATATATTCTGTCGGAATTTAATTTTTAAGGGGTGTGGGGGTTCTGTGCTTGGGAGAATTTCCGAGTGGAAATCCCCCTTTAATCTTTGATTTGGATGTTCTTAAAGGACTTGACCATGAGTGTATGTAGGGGGAAGGCTTTGGGACTATGTCCCCTTTAATTAAATATTTTGACGATTTTTCTTACTATTTTGTAGACTTTCTACGACTAGCGGGCTTGTTGTGTTTTTTTTTTGTCAGAACTTTATTCCCCAGTGATTTTTCCCCTCCTCATAAACAAAATCCTGCACTCTTGACTGGTTCAGCAATCTTCTCGCTTAGATACGATATTCGGCTAAGTGAAGCCAATTTTTAGAGGGTGCAGGGGAGTTTATTCCCACCCTGTATGTTTTGAAAACTATCTCTTTGGTTATTTTCATTGAAACAATTGGAAAAACCAACAAAATTGCCCCCCAAATACATTTTGGGAAGTAATCCAGCCCCCTCATGCATTTCTGTGAATTGACGACATCGGTTCAAATTTCCTCGAAAATCGCTGAAAAAAGCTGGCCTGAGAGTTGAAGCGTGTTTATTGCAAAGATTAAGTTTTGACCAATAGCTGTTTTAAATTACTAGGTGATTTGTAAGACGACGGTATTGCTATAGGTTTGGACGAGAAGAGATTAAAAAGGTATTCTATAGCGTTCAAGACGTATTGACCTAACTTGACATAGGTCATTACTCTGCGAATAATCATTCGTTGTCTGCTGCCTCAAGTTAAGATTTAGCGTTTGGCCTTGAATTTGGAGTCTGATGAAGGAAAAAATTGAGTTCAATGTAAAACAACCTATTTGGAGACAAGGCAGAAAATTCATTTATGAAGTGTTTTTCTCGAGACTATAATTTCGAGATAGGACATTTGGCCTAGACACGTCATATATAAAAAAAGAAAAGGTTAAAAATCAGTTACGAGAAAATAACTTTTTTTTAGTTACTAAAAAGTAACTGTTTTTAGTTACTAAATATAGTTAAAGAGCATCTTTAGTGAATTAAGTGCGCATCATTATTATCATTGGTTTTAATATCAGTTTGAAACATATTAAAAAATTATTAGATTAAATTATAATGAAAGAGTAATGAATACAATTAAAACTCGTGAAGATTGTTCCCCTACAAACCTAGTTAAAGAGCATCTTTTGTGAATTGAGTGCGCATCATTATTATCATTGGTTTTAATATCAGTTTGAAACATATTAAAAAATTATTAGATTAAATTATAATGAAAGAGTAATGAATACAATTAAAACTCGTGAAGATTGTTCCCCTACACACCTAATAAGCCCATAGTTACTTTACAACCGTTCCCGATGGATGTCAATTTCAAGTAACCTCTGTTACTAAAATTAAAGTTAAGTTACTACAGTTTGCAACCTGTATATCCTTGGTCTTGCTTAATCTCTCTCCATTTTCTTCGTCTTAACGTGTTAGTCTCTTACAGCTTACTGCAGTAGTTCCTTGGATTCAAGTCACTGAACTATCCTAATGTTTATTTCGAGTTCAATACTCCTTGCTGGGGTGTGGTTAACCAGGCATAACTAAGGTTGGTAATGTGTGACGTTTGATGCAGTTTCAAAAAGTAGTTTTAAGTAGTGTTGGGCGATAATTTGATCAAACGATATATCGAAATATCGATATTTTTACTTTCGATATTCGATAATCGATATATCGATTTCGATATTTCTGACCAGTTTTTGTTCAGATCAACTCTTGGCTTTACCAAAGTTAAATAAAAAAAATGGTACTTATTTATTAGCCAGTAGGCTACACACTCGAGATTCTGAATCTATAAAATCATACAACAACCGGTTTATTGCTGTTTGTATACGGAGACAATTAGCTTCGATTCAGTGGAAAACTACATTGTAGCTATGTTTTAATAAATATTTAGTTGGTATTTTGGTTTATTTAGGTTAGGTTACTTATTGCATGCAAACCCGCTATACTTAACCCCCACCCCACCATCCCCCTAGTGTGCAAATATACAGCCCAAATTATATATATCCTATCTATTTCCCAAGCATAGCGGTTGTTTCTACCCCGTACCTGTAGATCCAAATTCTCGAGTGTGTACTGGCTGATAGAAAAGTACCAACAATTTTTTTAAACTTTGAATAATAGAAAATCAAGCAATAAAAACAAACTTCGATTACAAGAGTGAATATCATAGAAATCTAGACTTGAAATTACTCGGGCTCAGGGTAAAGAAAGATGACCTACTGACTACTTTTGGCTATTCAAACTCAGCAACATGTCAATGTTTTTTCCCTGAGCATTTGTTCTACCTTTCAGTGATTAAATAAAAAAAGAAAACAGGCTTTTTCAACTAAAAGTAAGGTTCAAAACTTAAGACGAACATAAATTAGTCCGTATATGAGAGGGATGCCCTTCATATACGTTTTTTCTGGTATTTTAAAAACAAACTTCTTATTCTTATTAGATAGTCCTTGTGTTTCAGGAGTTTTTTTTTAAGAGTTGGAACTTTTCAAAGGAGGGGGTAACTCCCCTCGCATACGGTAGGATTTTTTTTTGTTTCAAGTTTCAATATGTCTCCCTAGTTTCCGTTGAAATTTTTTATTTATTTAATTTTTGGTTGTTTTCATTTAATACCAGGAAATGATCACTACAAATCTGTCCCTGCTGAAAATTCCACCCAGATATTTTCTTGTGGACAATTTCGCCTAGAAATTTATCTTACGCCAGCTTTCATTTGAAAAAAAGACTTGTATTTCATTTAATTTTTGATCTTTTTCAAAACATGCCGTAAAACTCCTTCAATAGAAAATTTTTCAATGAATCCCCATCCTCCGAATGCAAAGTTTCTTCCACGGAAAATCCTCTGATGAAGAATTTCTCCCGCGAAAAATTCCGACATGGAGAATATCTTCTGCGAAAAATTCCGCCACGAAGAATCACTCCCACTGAAAACTTTCCCATGGAAAATTTCCCCCGTGGGACCTCCCTCTCTCCCACAAAAAAAATCTCCCAGGCAATTTTAACCTCTCTGCAAATTTACCCCAGATAATATCCCCGGAACATCTCTAGATGTTAAATTGAATCGGCAAAGAGAAAGTAAAATAAATTTGATATGAGTTCTGGCAAATTCTCCCTTATAATTTTTCTCCTTATAAATTCATCTTCGGAAACTTCCCTGCCCATGCAAAATTCTCCCCGTGGAAAATCCCCTTGCGAAAAATTTCCCTCCCTAAAAACGTCTATTTACTTCCAAATAACAGAAACTATATGTAAACAACAGACAAAATTCATAACGAATAGCCCTTCCCCCGGGTACCATGGGGGGATCATGACAATTTCCTCGGAACATCTCTACATCAAAAATTGAATCGGCAGAGAAACATTATGACGAATTTCGTATAAGAGTTATGACAGATTCTCCGGTGTAAAATTCCCCCTTGTTAGTTCAGCCCCGGAAACTTCCCTGCCCATGGGAAATTCTACGCGTGGAAAATCCCCCCACAGAAAATTCGCCCTCCCCTAAAAAGGCCTGTTTACTTACAAATAAAAAAATACTATACGTAAACAATAGGCAAATTCATAACTTAAAGCCCTTTCCTCAGGTTGCGGGGAGTCATGTTATCTCCGGAGGAACATTTTTTCGATCTTTCAACTATGGTGAACAAAATGAATATCTCAAAATTGGGATCGGGTGTTTTCAGGGAAAAAAGGGCGAGGGAGGGGGGCTATTGACTCTCCAGTATCTCGGGTCACTTTAAAAGGGAACTAGAACTGTTATTTTCTTTCGAACGAGCACTTTCCCAACATTCTTGGGCTTTTGAATTGATGCGATCACGCTGGCGAAACAAAGAGGAAAAACTAAACATGCATCCGTGATTTTTATCCTGACAAAAAATACAAAATTCTACATTTATGCTGACGGGAGGTTAAAATCTTTACAGTAGGGTTCCATGATATGCCGAATCTGATGGTACGCTTTTCTTTAAGATTCTTTGCCTTTTTGGGGGTTTCTCTCCTTTCCCAAAAATCACACAAATTTTCTCAGGCTCGTATCTTTTGATGGGAACTTTAAACTTAATGAATCCTATATATGTGGATTCAGCATAAAAAGCCAATTCTCTTCTATATGAGCAAGGCCTATAAGCTTAGAAGGCATTAATACAGCCAAGGCCTTTTGGAGGATCTCAGCAACATTTGGAAGTCCACCTGACTAAACGTATTTTTAGTTTGAGAACAGGCTATACCAACTTATGGATACAGGTAAGTATGCTGTGTATCAGCATGTATGAGTCAATGGATTAAATACATCATTGTTCTTCTTCTCACCCATTTCCCAAAAAATTTTCTATGTTGAACTTTTCTGCAAGACGTTTACCAGTAGCAGAAAAGGCCGAAAATAGTCAAATATAATCAAATATCGTTTTCGAAATCGATAATTTCGTTTCGATATTCGATATCGATATTTGCTCTGATATATCGATATATCAATATCGATATTGAATATCGCCCAACACTAGTTTTAAGAGTTCACTGTGTGAGTATTGGAAAAATGTATTCAAATAGGCAATGGGCAATGGTTCGATTTTTTATACTGTGATTTATAATTGATTTTAGTTGATTTTTTATACTAAACCTCCAGATTTTTTTTTGACAAACCTCAAAAACAAGCAATAAAATATAAGAGGCCCTTTCCAAGTAACGGTGAAAAGGCAACTGAGAAGAAAAAAAAATATCAGACATTGAACGACTATACAAATAATAATGTCAATAATAATAATAATAATAATGTCAAAAAAGACATTAAACATGACAAATAATTTTGTGTTAAGGTCTTTTGAACGCTTATCCCTTACTAGGTAGGTTATTATCTGATATCTTACTAGGCTGTGAAATACGATTTTAATAAAAGATTTTAATATGAAGGATCGGAATTAATGAGTTCATTTAAATGGGGGTGAAAAAAATTATCCAGTGTCTCTATTAAGCGTGATTTTTCTGTATTTGCTTCTTGATTTCAACAGCCTCCCTAAAAGCTTGCATGAGACATTTAACGGGACGAAGATGAGGGTGTTATCAAAGAAACTAAAACGACGTGGTTTATCCTAAAGTGCTGAGCTAAGGTGGAATCGAAACTCTTGAGCCTTTGGCGTAGCTTCATGGCTTTGTCGATTGAAGATTTGTGTTCTGATAACCTCTCTCCTAATTGTTGATAGGTCCTCCCAATGTAGAAACAACCACGAGAACGAGAGATTTTTTGAACACCAATGCCTAAAATGGTGCGAGTTTTATCCTTGTCGCAGTTTGATAAAAGAGAGTTAAAAATGATTGAAAGGCAACCGGCATCTTCTACACCCCTTTTGGCTGCCCTCGCCCCAAAGACATCTGATCAAAATATTGAAGATAGTCACACAGTTCAAAAATTGGTGAAAAGGTCTAGTAACAAGGCTTCCAGGGATAACTTGACCCCTACAGCCAGTGAGGCAAGAGTTAGTTACGGAAGTTGCCCATTTTTTACATATAGGTTTTGTTATTGGGAAAGGTGGACATGTTTTATCCTGTATCTCTAAAACGGCTAAGGCTACTAAGGTAAAAATTTCAGGGAATGTTTAAGTATTTTGTTTTACCTAAATCAAAACACACTGTGCATGTAAGTTGTCAAAAGGACTTATCAACAATACCTCAGGAACGGCTTAGGTTATTCAATTGAAACTTTCAGGGAATGTTGAGGGGGATGATGAAATAACAGTAGAGATGCCTCAGGAGGTCCGGACAGGGCACCAAATATGGGCATAGAACCACGTGGTTTTGGGTTTTCTCACTGAGAATGAAAAAACAGTATTTTTCTCACTTGAAAAAACAGGAATTTTCTCACTTTTATGGATGTTTCCTTGGATGGTTATGTGTGTTGGTCAATTTATTTGATGTTTTTTATGGATGTCAACAGTAATTTATGTCTGTTTTATGGTTTTTGTCGGTGAGAATTTTAAAAACAGGAACTTTCTCAGTTATATGGATCTTTTTATGGTTTTTGTCAGTGAGAATGGAAAAACAGGAACTTTCTCAAATTTATGACTGTTTTATGGTTTTTGTCGGTGAGAATTTGAAAAACAGGAACTATCTCACTTTTATGGATGTTTTTATGGTTTTTGTCAGTGAGAATGAAAAAACAGGAACTTTCTCACTTTGATGGATTATTGAGTCTCATGGGGACAGGTCAATGACCTCTTTCTCCAGGTGTGTTTTTGGCCAAGTGCCCGCTAGGGGAGAATGTTATGATCCAGAAATAGGAAATAGATTGTTTCCGGGGAAGCTAATTAATGTCTGACAGATGACGTCAAGTTAATTAATGTCTTTGGAGTTCGACCAGAATTTTTTCCGAGGCAAAGTTTAGATCACACATGACAGATGATGTCATGATTGATTGATTGACATGAAAGGGGAATTAATTTGCTGTTTCTAAGGGGAATTGTTTCCGAGCGAATGTTTTGATCTTAGCGATGAAGTGATTAACGCGCGAAAGGGTTTCTTTGTAATTTCAAATGTGAAAGCACAGGGATGCCAAAACAAAAGGAACTCGCTGAAATTACGTTTAGGGATTATTTGGGCGATACCGTTTTAGCCATTTTAGAGAGTTATTTCGGCGAAACAGTTAGAGACATTTTAAAAGATGATTTTAGAAAAGGTTTTAGAAGAGAATTTGAGGGTAAAACTCTGTGGTCGTTATAATACACAAGTTATATTTTAACAGTGTCGTGAGGTCCCCTACCCCAACCCCAAAGGGTTCCGATCCCCCTACCCCAAACCCAAAGGGTTCTAATCCCCCTACCCCAACCCCGAAGGAAGCCCCCGGTCCTCAAAGGTCCCCCAAGCTCCCAAAGGGCCCCCGGACCTCCAAAGGCCCTCACCCGGTCCCCAAAGGTCCACCGGACCCCCAAAGGTCCTCCCCCGGTCCTCAAAGGTCCCCAAGGCTCCTAAAGGGTCCCTGGACTCCCAAAGGCCATCTCTCGGCCCCAAAGGCTCTCCCCGCGTCCTCCAAGGTCCCTCCGACGCCCCAGGGACTCCCCCCCCCTCAAGAGCCCCCGGACCCCCAAAACTCCACCCGGGTCCCCAAAGAGTCTCAATCCCCCTTTTTTTAATACTTTTTTGTGCATTTGAGACACAGAAGGGTCCCCGAATTTCAAAAGGCTTTATTATATTTTTTCAGAACAAGTTTTTTTCTTAATGTCCTTCATAAACCAATTTTACAACTTGAAGTAGTTATCTTTTTCACCACAACTTTACTTTACGACTTTTTGCACACCCCAAGATCAAGCAATACTTTTCAAAAGACATTTCAGAACAAGTTCCTTTCTTAATGTCATTCCTAAACCCATTTTTCAAATTGAAGTACCCATCCTTTTTACACACAACTTTACTTTACAACTTTTTGCACACCCCCAGCATCAAGCAATACTTTTCAAAGGCATTTCATGACGTTTTTTTCTTAATGTCCTTCATAAACCAATTTTACAGCTTGAAGTAGTTATCTTTTCCCCCACAACTTTACTATAAAGGCTTTTTGAATTACCTAACATCATGCAATACTTTTCAAAGGCATTTCAGAACAGGTTTTTTTCTTAAGGTCCTTCCTAAACCCATTTTACAAGTTGAATTACTTATCTTTTCCCCACAACTTTACTTTACGACTTTTTTGCACATCCAATCATTAAGCAATACTATCCAAAGGCTATATTATATCTTTTCAATAAAAATTATTTTCTTAATATCCTTCTCAAACCAATTTTACAAATTCTAAATTTTTCCCTAGTAGATAGAAAAATCTATATCATAGTTGCGAATATTTTCTCGGACGATAAGCAGTTCTATTTCAATTTTAAATTTTATCAATGGAGTTAAGAAAAGTTAAAGTTCTCTTCTGAATTTTCTCAATCATAAAGAAATTAGTTATTAATCAATTCTATTTTTTTTAAATAATAGAAAATTTTTTCACTTCGGGTAAAATTTTTCTCAAAGAGATGAAAAAATTTTTAATACTGTTCCTAATTTTTCACGGAAGATAGAAAAGTTCAAGTTCTCTTCTGAATTTTACCAAAGAACACACTCCAATTGTAATTTCTCCAGAGAAAATAAAAATCTTCCACTTCATTTTTAAGTTCATCAAAGACATAAAGAAATTTAAAGTTCTATTCTAAATTTTTCCGTAGTAGATAGAAAAAGCTATAGCATATTTGTGAATATTTTCCCAGAAGATAAAAAGTTCTACTTCAATTTTTAATTTTCTCAACGAAGTGAAGAAAAGTTCAAGTTCTATTCTGAATTTTTCAATGAAAAAGAAATTAGTTATTGATCATATCTATTTTTCCAAATAATATAAATATTTTCCAACTTCAAAATGGGCACACACAAAAACTTAAACACACAAACACACACAAAAACTTACACACACACACACACAAAAAAAACTTACACACACACACACAAAAACTTACACACACACAAAAAAACTTAGACACAAACAAAAACATACACTCACACAAACAACAACACACGCACACAAGAACTAACACACACACAAAAAAAATAACACAAAAAAACATATTTACACACACACACAAAAACTAACAAACACACAAAAATTTACACAAAAACTTACACACACACAAAAACTTACACACACAAAAACTTACACAGACAAAAAAACTTACACACACAAAAAAATTACACACACACACACACAAAAACTTACACACAAACACAAACACTTGCACACACACACACACAACACACACACAATAACACACACACGCAAAAAAACTGACACACACACCCAAAAACTTACACACACACACGAAAACTTACACACACATGCCAATACAAATTACACACACACAAAACTTACACACACACAAAACTTACTAACGCACGTCAAAACTTACACACACAAAAACTTACACACACACACACAAAAACTTACACACACACACAAAAACTTACACCCACACACAAAAACTTACACACACACGAAAACTTACACACACACAAAAACTTACACCCACACACAAAAACTAAACACACACAAAAACTTACACACACACAAAAACTTACACACACACAAACTTACACACACACACACAAAAACTTACACACACACACAAAAAAACTTACACACACAAAAACTTACACACACACAAAAACTTACACACACACAAAAACTTACACACACACACAAAAACTTACACGCACACACACACACAAACACACAAACAAAAACTTACACACAAAAAAAACTTACACACACACACAAAACTTACACACACACACACACACACACACAAACTTACACACACAAACAAACTTACACTCACATATACAAAAAAAAAATTACACACACACAAAAAAACTCACACAAAAAAAATATTACACATATACAAAAAAACTTACACATACACACAAAAACTTACACACACACAAAAACTTACACACACACAAAAACTAACACACACACAAAAACTTAAACGGACCCAAAAACTAACCCACACACACAAAAAACTTACACACACACACACACACACAAGAACTTACACACACACACAAAAATTTACACACACACAAAAACTTACACACACACACACAAGGATACACACATGACGGCTAATTATGTTAAAGGCTAACTATTTTCTTGCAAAAATACAAAAAATCAGAAAAAATGGTTAGTGTTCCTTTAGTAGCCACGCAATTAGACTAAAAATTACGATATTTATGCACAGTTGCAAATAACTACGGCTAAGTATGTTCAAGGCGAGCCATTTTCAAGCGAGTACACAAAAATCAGAACACACACACACAAAAACTTACACACACACACAAAAACTTACACACACACAAAAACTTACACACACACACAAAATTTACACACACAAAAAAACTTACACACACACAAAAACTGACACAAACACAAAAAAAAATAACAAACACAAAAAACTTACACACACACAAAAACTTACACACACACACAAAAACTGACCAACTCACACAAACATACAACCGCACACAAAAAACTTACACACACACACACAAAAACAAAAACTTAGACACACACAAACACAAAAAAAAAATTAAACTCACAAAACTTACACACACTACGGCTCAGTATGTTAAAATCTAGCCTTTTTCTTGCGAGAGCACAAAAAATCAGTAAAAATGCTCCTTGTTCCTTTAGTAGCCACACAATTAGACTAAAAATTACGATATTTATGCACAGTTTCAACTAACTACGGCTAAGTATCTTAAAATGCGAGGTATTTTTCTTGCGAAAACACAAAAAATCATAAAGTAGTATTAATGAAAATGATGATACATTAACCTAAAACCGTCCACGTGAACTACGATTAACCACCACCAAAGTGTCACAATGCCCTCAGTGTGTCAACACCCCTTTTAAAAAAGGGGGGTAAGGGTCAACTGTGAAGATATTTAGCCTACAGAAAAAAATTGCTCATTTTTCCTTTATTAGCCACGCAATTAGACTAAAATTTACGATATTTATGCACAGTTTCAACTAACTACGGCTAAGTATGTTAAAGGTGAGCCATTTTCTTGCGAGAACACAAAAATAAGAAAACACACAAACAAAAAATTAAAAACACACAAAAACTTATACACACATAAAAACTTACACACACACAAAAATTTAAATACATAAAAAAAATTAAACACACACACAAGACCTTACACACACACACAATCTTAAACATACACACAAAAACTCACACACACACACAAAAAAAAACTAACACAAAAAAAAACTAACACACACAAAAAAACTAACACACACACAAAAATTAACACACACACAAAAATTTACACACACACACACAATTAGACAAAAAATTACGATATTTATGCACAGTTTCAACTAACTACGGCTAAGTATCTTAAAAGGCGAGGTATTTTTCTTGCGAGAACACAAAAAATCATTAAGTGGTATTAATGAAAATAATGATAATCAACTGAAAACCATCAACGAGAACACTGATTAACCATCACCACAGTGTCACAATGCCGTCAGTAGGTCAACAACCCTCTGAAAATAGGGGATAAAGGTCAACTGTAAAAATATTTAGCCCAAGAAACTAGAATATGACATTACAACCCTTCGCTTATAACTAGTGAAAACCAAGAACTCAAACGCAGATGAACTACTGTTCGCTATTTACTTCATTGCAAATACTGTTGTAACATGATAACTTGATAATCATTTCTAATTCTAACAATCCCTTGCATACATCCTTCAAAGATAATAAACTCAGCCTTGGAGGGATTTGAGATTGAACACTAAATTAAACAAATGAAAGAATTCACTTTTTAGAGTTAAAAAGTGCGCACAGAAAAAAAATCAAATATAATAGTTGTTTAAAATCTCCCCCCCCCTCCAAACTCAAAAATTTCTGGGGGGGACATATTTTCATTGTATTTTGAATATTTTCTTTTGGAAAACACACCGAAAAGCCATATTAAGAGCTAAATTTGTGAGTTTTTCACTGACAGTTCCTTTTTTAGCCATGTCTTTATAATCAAGGGAACATTGTTCATCGTATTTTACATATTTTTGGTTGGAAAACACACCGAAAGGTCATATTATTTGAACTTACATCAAACGTTGGAGAGCATACATTTGAAGAACTATCCATTATTTTTAGATATTGTTCCATATTTCAGCTTATACTGATTTCTAAAACTTCAAAACCCTGAAATATATACTGACCTAACGGTTATCCATTTGCGAAAATCGTACTATGTCACGCTCTTAGAACAATAATTACCTTTCTATCTATCACTTAACACTCGCGAAAATTACCACATCACTCACGGGGAACAGATTCAAAACAATGCTTCTTTCATCATATAGTCTAATTGCGACAAACGAGGCATGTTGAATACAGATTAAAACCAGAAAAGAACAGAAACGCATAAAAATAAGAAAAAAAGGGAATTGCAACCAATCATATGCCGAAGCGCTAGTGCTACTTAAGTAAAGAATGATGTGGGCAAAATATGTTGTTTTTGGTTTTTTCTTCATAGCCAGGGCACTTCGTATAGAAGGAGTCGTCACAGAAACTTTGAAAAGGGTTCATTTGATTGGAAATTAAAGTGGCTAATGCCCAATTCACAGGAGGGGGCATGAAAACTATGGTTTTTAACTATGATATGCAAGACTAGAAAGAAAAGTCTTTAGGTGTTGCCCCCTCCCCTTCCGCCTCAACCCTCGCCCTTGAAATCACCACACCCCCTGCTCCAAACTCAAATTTTCTAGAGGATTTTAAAATCCCCCCCTCCCCCAAACACAAAATTTCTAGGAACGTATTTTCATCATATTTAAATATTTTCGTTGGAAAACTTGCAAGCCGAAACGCTAGTGCTACCTAAGTAAAGAACGATGTGCGCACAATATATTGTTTTTGGTTTGTTACTCATAGCCAGGGCACTTCGTGTTGAAGGAGTTGTCACAAAAACTTTGAAAAGGGCTCATTTGATTGGAAATTAAAGTGGATAGTGGCCAATTAACAGGATGGGGCGTGAAAACTATGGTTTTTAACTATGATATGCAAGACTAGAAAGAAAAGTCTTTCGGTTTCGCCCCCGCCCCTTCCGCCTCAACCCGGGCTCTTGTAATCACCACCCCCCCGGCCCCCAAACTCAAATTTTCCAGCGGATTTTAAAATCCCCCCCCCCCAACACAAAATTTCTAGGAACGTATTTTCATCATATTTAAATATTTTAGTTTGAAAACCTGCATGCAGAAGCAGTAGTGCTACCTAAGTAAAGAACGATGTGGGCACAATATGTTGTTTTTGGTTTTTTCTTCATAGCCAGGACACTTCGTATAGAAGGAGTCGTCACAGAAACTTTGAAATGGGCTCATTTGATTGGAAATTAAAGTGGATAATGACCAATTCACAGGAGGGAGCCTGAAAAATATGGTTTTTAACTATTATATGCAAGACTAGACAAACAATTATCTAAGATTGAAGCTGCACACTATGTTAACCCCTACTCCGGAACTCCCCCCCCCCTAAAGGGGCCGCGTAGTCTAATATAGAAGGTACCAACAAATCACTATAAATGCAAATACAAACCAAAACCAGTGGTTAGGTTAGGTCAGGTTAGGGTAGAAGTTAGGTTTCTCCACGTTTAAGTTAGGTTAGATAAGATTCGCTTATCATGAGCGCGCATCATACGATAACGTAATATAACCGAACTGAAACGTGGAGAAACCTAACTTCTAACCTGACCTAGCCTAACCTATGGCCTAACCTAACCTATGCAAGGGGTGTTGACACACTGACGGCATTGTGACACTTTGGTGATGGTTAATCGGAGTTCACGTTGATGGTTTTCGGTTGATGTATCATCATTTTAATTAATACCACTTAATGATTTTTTGTGTTCTCGCAAGAAAAATACCTCGTCTTTTGAGATACTTAGCCGTAGTTAGTTGAAACTGTGCATAAATATCGTAATTTTTTTGTCTAATTGTGTGTGTGTGTAAATTTTTGTGTGTGTGTAATTTTTTTTGTTCGTTTAAGCTTTTGTGTGTGTGTAAGTTTTTGTGTGTGTAAGTTTTTTGTGTGTGTGTGTGTGTGGGTTTTTGTGTGTGTGTGTAAGTTTTTGTGTGTGTTTAATTTTTTGTGTGTGTGTAAGTTTTTGTGTGTGTAAGTTTTTGTGTGTGGGTAAGTTTTTGTGTGTGTGTAAATTTTTGTGTGTGTGTGAGTTTTTGTGTGTGTGTGTTCTGATTTTTGTGTTCTCACAAGAAAATGGCTCGCCTTTAACATACTTAGCCGTAGTTAGTTGAAACTGTGCATAAATATCGTAGTTTTTAGTGTAATTGCCTGGCTACTAAAGGAAAAATAAGAAACTTTTTTCTGTAGGCTAAATATCTTCGCAGTTGACCCTTACCCCCCTATTTTCCAAGGGGTGTTGACACACTGACGGCATTGTGATACTGTGGTGGTGGTTAATTGGAGTTCACATTGATGGTTTTCGGTTAATGTATCATCATTTTAATTAATACCGCTTAATGATTTTTTTGTGTTCTCGCAAGAAAAATATCTCGCCTTTTAAGACACTTAGCCGTAGTTAGTTGAAACTGTGCATAAATATCGTAATTTTTAGTCTAATTGTGTGGCTACTAAAGGAACAATGAGCATTTTTTCTGATTTTTTGTGTTTTCGCTAGAAAATAGCTAGCCTTTAACATACTTAGCCGTTGTGTGTGTAAGTTTTTGTGTGTGTGTAAATTTGTGTGTGTGTGCGTAAGTTTTTGTGTTTGTGTGTGTGTGTGTGTGTGTAAGTTTTTTGTGTGTGTGGGTAAGTTTTTGTGTGTGTGTAAGTTTTTGTGTGTGTGTGTGTGTAAGTTTTTTTGTGTGTTTGTGTAAGTTTTTGTGTTTGTGTGTGTGTGTGTAAGTTTTTTTGTGTGAGTAAGTTTTTGTGTGTGTGTAAGTTTTTGTGTGTGTGTGTGTGTAAGTTTTTGTGTGTGTTTGTAAGTTTTTTGTGTGTGTAAGTTTTTTGTGTGTGTGGGTAAGTTTTTGTGTGTGTGTAAGTTTTTGTGTGTGTGTAAATTTTTGTGTGTGTGTAAGTTTTTATGTGTGTGTAAGTTTTTGTGTGTGTGCGTAAGTTTTTGTGTGTGTGTGTGTGTTCTGATTTTTGTGTTCTCGCAAGAAAATGGCTCGCCTTTAACATGCATAGTCGTAGTTAGTTGAAACTGTGCATAAATATCATAATTTTTAGTCTAATTGCGTGGCTGCTAAAGGAACAATGAGCATTTTTTCAGATTTTTTGTGTTTTCGCAAGGAAATAGCTAGCCTTTAACATACTTAGCCGTCGTGTGTCTAAGTTTTTGTGTGTGTGGGTTAGTTTTTGTGTGTGTATTAGTTTTTGTGTCTATGTAAATTTGTTTGTGTGTTTTTGTGTTTGTGTGTGTGTAATATTGTGTGCGTGTGTGTAAGTTTTTGTATATGCGAAAGTTTTTGAGTGTGTGTGTGTATTTTTTTGTTTGTGTGTGTAAGTTTTTTGTGTGTGTTAGTTTTTGTGTGTGTGTGTAAGTTTTTGTGTGTGTGTAAGTTTTGGAGTGTGTGTGTTAGTTTTTGTGTGTGTGTAAGTTTTTGTGTGTGTGTGTGTGTGTGTGTGAATTTGTGTATATGTGTTTGTTTGTGTAAGTTTTTGTGTGTGTGTGTAAGTTTTTGTGTGTGTAATTTTTTGTGTGTGTGTGTGTGTAAGTTTTTGTGTGTCTAAGTTTTTTGTGTGTGTTTAAGTTTGTGTGTGTGTGTGTAAGTTTTTTGTGTGCGTGTAAGTTTTTGTGTGTATGTTTGTTTTTGTGCGTGTGTAAGTTTTTTTGTGTGGGTGTAAGTTTGTGTGTGTGTGTAAGTTTTTGTGTGTGTAAGTTTTGTGTGTGCGTGTGTAAGTTTTTGTGTGTGTGTAAGTTTTTGTGTGTGTTTAAGTTTTGGCGTGTGTGTGTAAGTTTTTGTGTAAAGTAAAGTTGTGTGTGAAAAGGTAGGGTACTTCAATTTGTAAAATAGGTTTAGGAATGACATTAAGAAAGGAACTTGTTCTGAAATGCCTTTTGAAAAGTATTGCTTGATCTTGGGGTGTGCAAAAAGTCGTAAAGTAAAGTTGTGGTGAAAAAGATAACTACTTCAAGTTGTAAAATTGGTTTATGATGGACATTAAGAAAAAAACTTGTTCTGAAAAAATATAATAAAGCCTTTTGAAATGTGGGGACCTTTCTGTGTCTCAAATGCACAAAAAGGTATTAACAAAAGGGGGATTGGGGCTCTTTGGGGACCAGGGACGGCGTTTGGGGATCCGGGGGCCCTTGAGGGCTGGGTGGTCCTTTGGGAGCCCGGGGGACCTTTGGGGACTGGCGGAGGGCCTTTGGGGCCCAGGGAGGGCCTTTGGGAGTTCCAGGGACCCATTGGGAGCCTGGGGGACCTTTGTGGACCGGGGGTGGGCCTTGGGGGGGCCGGTGGACCTTTGGGGACCGGCTGAGGGCCTTTAGGGGTCCGGGGGCCCTTTGGGAGCTTGGGGGACCTTTGAGGACTAGGGGCTTCCTTCGGGGTTGGGGTAGGGGGATTGGAACCCTGTGGGGTTGGGGTAGGGGGATCGGAACCCTTTGGGTTGGGGTATGGGACCTCACGACACTGTTAAAATACAACTTGTGCATTATAACGACCACAGAGTTTTACCCTCATATTCTCTTCTAAAACCTTTTCTAAAATCATCTTTTAAAATGTCTCTAACTGTTTCGCCGAAATAATTCCCTAAAATGGCTAAAACGGTATCGCCCAAATAATCCCTAAACGTAATTTCAGCGAGTTCCTTTTGTTTTGGCATCCCTGTGCTTTCACATTTGAAATTACAAAGAAACCCTTTCGCGCGCTAATCACTTCATCGCTAAGATCAAAACATTCGCTCGGAAACAATTCCCCTTAGAAACAACAAATTAATTCCCCTTTCATGTCTATCAATCAATCATGACATCATCTGTCATGTGTGATCTAAATTTTGCCTCGGAAACAATTCTGGTCGAACTCCAAAGACAATAATTTACTTGACATTATCTGTCAGACATTAATTAGCTTCCTCGGAAACAATCTATTTCCTATTGCCGGATCATAACAGTATCCCCGAGCGGTCCCTTGGTCAAAAACAACCCGGGAGAAACAGACCTTGAAGGAAGTGTCATTGACCTGTCCCCATTAGACTCAATAATCCATAAATGTGAGAAAGTTCCTGTTTTTTCATTCTCACTGACAAAAACCATAAAACAGACATAAATGTGAGAGAGTTCCTGTTTTTTCATTCTCACTGACAAAAACCATAAAAACATACATAAATGTGAGAAAGTTCCTGTTTTTCAAATTCTCACTGACAAAAACCATAAAACAGTCATAAATGTGAGAAAGTTCCTGTTTTTTCATTCTCACTGACAAAAACCATAAAAAGATCCATAAATGTGAGAAAGTCCCTGTTTTTAAAATTCTCACTGACAAAAACCATAAAACAGACATAAATTACTGTTGACATCCATGAAAAACATCAAATAAATCGAACAACACACATAACCGTCCAAGAAACGTCCATAAAAGTGAGAAAATTCCTGTTTTTTCAAGTGAGAAAAATCCTGTTTTTTCATTCTCAGTGAGAAAACCATAAACCACGTGGTTCTATGCCCATATTTGGTGCCCTGTCCGGACCTCCTGAGGCATCTCTACTATTAACCAAAAGACACTGTGTGCATACTACTAATGCGACTACTTCTACTATGACTACTACTACTGCTATTACTATGACTACTGCTACTGTGACTACTACGACTACTATTACAACTAGGACTACAACTACTGCCATAATTATGGCTAATACTTACTATAACTATTACTGCTACGATTAATACTGCTGTGATAGCTAGTGCTGCGACTACAACTACTACGATCACTATTGCTGTCACTGCTACTACTACTAAGACTACGACTAAGAGTACTACTATAACTACTGCTACTACGAGTACTAAAACTACTACTTCTACAGCTGCTACTAATACTACGACTAGTACTATTGCTATGAACAAGATTGCTACTACTAAAACTACTACTGCAACTGTTCCGACTACTGCAAATACTTCTACTACGGCTTGTACTACTGCTACGAATACGACTACTACTACTACGATTACTGTCGCTACGACTGTTGCTACTATGACTACTGCTGCTGTAGCTATTTTGATTACTACTATTATGACTACTGCTAAAACGGCTACGACGACTTTTGATACTACGACTGCTACTACAGATGAAAAAAATCCTGCAAAATAAGTTTTTCGAAGAAAAGCAAAAGGTACTAAGGCGAGGGTAAGGGCACTAAAGTGAAATTTTCAGGAAATGTTGAGGGGGTTTTACCCTAATTAAAAACATACTATGTACATGCAGGTTGTCAAAAAAGTGCGTCAAGCAATACCTTTGACGCAAGAGCAGCTTTTCAAAGAAAAGTAAAGGGTACTAATGTGTAGGTAAGGATACTAAGGTGAAAACTTCAGAGATTATTGGGGGGCTAAAGTAAAAAAAAAAGATTAATTAAGCTTTAGACAGGGAGAAATAAAGTCAAATAGTAATTCAAGCGGAAAACGAACATGAATCACTGTCATTAAATAAACGAACCACAAAACGAACAGAAATTACAAAAAAATGATCAGTTTAACACAAAACTAACGCAAAAAGGAGTAGAGCCTATTCTTTCTAAAGACCAGAGCATCATTTTCATTTTACTGAAAACAAAATGCATTTTAAACGGCTTCACCTTTTTAACGCTAATAAATACAAAATTTCCCAGTATATAATCAATGATATACTGATAAGTGTTAATAAATCAATGTATTTTAAACTGTTAGTCTTAGATTAATTTGAACTTTTCATTAATCTTTGTTATTATTTTGACTTTCTTTCTTGTTTTTGATGATGTTATGAAAAACAAAAACACAGCTCGAAATCAAAATTGTTTTTAGTAAAATGCAATGACGTTTTGGTCATAAATCTTAGAGGGCGTTAGCCCCTCTTTTTTGTGGTAATTTCTGTTCGTTTCAAGTTTGATTTGAATATTTCTTGTAATACTATTTTTTATTTCATTTATTTACTGGTAATGATTTATGCTCGTTTGACTCTAGAGTTATTATTTGAATTTATTTCTGCTCACCTTTTGTTTAATATAGCCCTTTACTTTTTTTTGAAAAATTCCTTTATGGAATGTTTTTTTTTTAATTAGTTTTCTTTGGAGAGCGAATATGCATTTCGCAATATCACGAGCGGTATAGAAATCCCACCGAAACTAGCCTAAATTATGTCTTGTTTTACATAAAAGTTTTTTAACTTTTCAACCAGGTGAACTGAATTTTCAATGTGCTAAATAGTAAATAAGTTATACATTAAAATGGTCAAAAGTAAAATTTCCGCTGTAAAATGGTGTATTTCAGTGTCTGAGAAATCAAGCATTTGACAGACAAAATTAGTTTTGTTATGTTGGCTCCACGGAATAAAAATAGTTACGGAACGCATAGGCACCCCTTCCAGGGGGTCATTTTATATGACGAGCCCTCGTGAAAAATTACGTATTTGGGATCTATATAAATAAATTGTTTTCTATTCAAGTCGGAAAGTTGGACTTAGTCCGTGTATCGTAAATTTATCTAATTTTTCAACCTTCAAGGGTACACGTCTCTCCTGAACGAAAGACAAGGTTCATATCAAAAAGCCTAAACGATGCATCCAACAAAATATTGAGTATTTGGAATTCAAAAATTATTCGTTTAATTTTAAGTTTTTTTTTTATTAAAGGTTCTTGGTTGAAACCTGCCGCTCGCAAGTCCTTTTCCCGTGAAGACTGGGGACTTTTTAGATAAAAATTCGCTGTGTTGCGATTGGACAACTGAAACAAAAAGATGTTTTTTTATACCCTAAAAATCCAAATGACCTTTCGTTTCTGAATTGCCCACAAATGAATGTTTCCTGATTTTGAATTCTGATTCAGATTTTGTTTTCATTTTTTATCTTTATATGATTTTCTTTAAGGTTCTTACGAAGCCGGTGTTGCTAGTTACAAACATGTCTACTTCAATGCCACTTCGAATACCCTGAAAATTTGGACAACAACTGCTATCTTCATGATATCGTCATATGAATCTGTGAAATACCTCTTACATTTATTGTTACGTGGAAAACTTCGCTGTTCAATGTTTATTCTGTTTGTTTCAGTTTACTATTCTCATTACTATGCATGGTGGGGATATTTTAACTATTGGAATGACGATTTCTATTCTCAGTGGAACCATCAACTATTTTTTACTATAACTGAATTGGTCTCCACAATTTGTGTCCTGACTATGTGTGATAAAACAGTAGATATATCTGTAAAAAAATGTTATGTCATATTAAGTATAGCTATAGCACATATTCTTATTAGTTGTGTTGATCAGTTTATATTAAATATTGTATTAGGGGAAGGTAAGTTGCACCAGGTTTTAAGGGACTTATTTTTAATGCTGCCAGACTTGTTGCATATTATAATGCCGCTATATGAAATGAAAAAAGTTGCATCCCGAAATTGTAAAAAACTAAATAATTTTATGTCTGCCAGATATGCTTTGTTTTCTGTATCTGGAATTTTTGTTTTGTTTACTTTATCTCGCTATTTGTAACTATAAGTCACAGTTTATATAATTATCCAGTATGATCATTCCCTATCTCACCCATTATAAAAACCCGGACCGGGGTGCGAGTGCTCCAGAGAACGTGGAAACATAAGCGGCATCAGATCTTTTCACGGGTAGACAAGTCAGACGCGAAACAATCGGAAACAAGTGGAAACCTGCTATTACGAATAATGCACTCAGACGCGAAACAATCGGAAACAAGTGGAAACCCGCTATCCATAACTGCACGAAGAAGTGGGAGGAGCTTTTTGTTCGCACCGAGAACGAAGACCAGAAATGATCTGCGATAAGCTTACTGGATAATTATATAAACTGTGCTATAAGTGCTTGATATTTTAATCTCAGGAAATACTAATACTGTTTTTGCGTGTTAATTTACGTTGCTTTGACATTAACCGATCCCCGCTACAGCAAGGTTTGGCGGCAAGCTTGCTACTTGTCCCTGTAAAAATACGCAGCAACTGAAACGTTTACTCGACGTCCTATACGCCAGCAATGGCTCAGGAGGATCTTTATCCTCTTTTTATGACATTAGCAACGCACTCTTTGATTAGAACTAACTGTCCTAGATTTAATTATTTTAAGTCTTTGAAAACGTCAGGTGCACGCAAACGTTCTCAACAGCTAAAAAACGTGGTTTATTGAGTAAAACAAAAATGACTAAGCAAGAAATTAGCAAGAAACTACATCCCTCTGACGTTTTTCTATTAATGAAGAATAGAAAAATTAGATAAAAAATAGGTTAGTACCTGCCTTAACTGTAAAAAAAAAAATTCATCGCTTAATATTTATTCCCCCAAGGAATACAAATACTGTTTTTGCGCGGAAATGTACGTTCCTATGACATTAACAACGCACTCTTTGATTAGGATTAGCTGTCTTTGACAGCTTTGACGATGTCAGGTGCATGCAAACTGTGTCAGGTGCACGCCTTAACTGTGGAAAATGATGTACTTAAAGTGCACGCACGCAAATATCCATAACAGCTAAAAAATCTAGTTTATTGAGTATAAAAATATGACTAAACAAGAAATTGGCAAGAAAAATAAGTTTCTCTATTCCTTTCCTATTTACTAGGCTTAGAAAATTACGTAAGAAAACAGGTGTGTATCTGCCTTAACTTTGGAAGAAAATTAGATTTGTTCTTCACTTGATATTGTACTCATAGGGAATACAGATGCTGTTTTTGCGTGGAAATTTACGTTCCTATGACATTAACAACGCTCTCATTGATTAGCATTAACGTTGTGTGAGTCTTTGAGGCCTTCAGGTGCACGCCAATATTTAAAACAGCTAAAAAAAATAATTAATTGAGTAAAAAAATATGATTAAACATGAAATTAGGAAGAAAAATACGTTCCTCTATTCATTTTCTATTTATTAGGCTTAAAAATTGCATACAAAACAGGCGTGTACCTGCCTTATATTTGAAAGAAAATTAGATTTTGTCTTCGCTTGATATTGTACTCATAGGGAATACAAATGCTGTTTTTGCGTGGAAGAGTACTCTTCTGTGACGTGCACAACGCTCTCTTTGATTAGCAACGCTACTGACGGCGGCCAATGCACGCAGTTTTTCTTAGTAGCTAAAAACCTCTGATAATTGAGTAAAAAACAAATGACTAAACAAGAATTTAGCAGGGAAACTACTTTCCTGTTCTCCTTTCCCATTTATGAGGATTAAAAAATACATAAAAAACTGCCGTGTACCTGCCTTAACATAGGAAAAAATAAATTTTTTCTTCACTCGAAATTGTACTCACAAGGAACATAAATGCTGTTTTTGCGTCGAAATCTGCGTTTCTACGGCACGAACAATGCTCTCTTGAGTAGTAACGCCTATGTTACAGAAGACGTCAGTTCCACGCAAATGTTCTAAGCAGAAAAAAAACCCAGTTGACTGATTGAAGAACCAAAGACTAAAACTAAGAACAAATATTAGCTGTCCTAGTCTAACGATTACGAGTAATTTATGTAAAATATGACCTTGTTCTGCCTTGATTCTGCTGTGTTCAAACCTACTGTTATTACTGTTGTTGTTTTTGTATGAAAATGAGTGTTTTCTGTGTCTTTTATAGCTTAGTGTTAAAGTTTTGTCAGTTTTTCATTATATTCTTTGCCTAAGAAACTAACACAAGGTACTTATAATGGCTCGATATAAATAATTTATGCAAAGAAAAACCTAAATATTCTGTCTGCTACTTAAGTTTGCATAAGCACGCTATTTTCAAGCACGCACGTGAAAATTACTTTTGGTTCCTCTGTATCCGATTAGCGAGATTTTCTTGAACTCTTAGTTTCATGCCATTTTGCTATCAACCTCCACTAAGATAATACCCAAAAATCTTGTTGACTGGTGTCATCATTTATTAGCGTAATATCCTTTTTTGGGTACTTGTATGATAAACCAACTACCGCTGAAGTTGTTCATTCATTGACGCATTATAGAACCGCTATTTTTTCGTTAATTTCTGTCAGCTTAGAGTGAGACAAGACAAAGAGAAGTGACAGAATAGATGGAAAATATATTTGCACATGAGGGGGTGGGTGAGGGTTTTGTAAAGTATTTGGACAGTGTCAGGTTAGAAAGAAATTCTTACTACATAATATGCAGAAACACATTAGGCATGCAGACCCGCTATACTTTACCCCCCCTTTCTAATATGCAAATATATAGCCCAAATTTATTTCTGATGTATTATATTTTTAACTTACTTTGGTATATTTCATTACGATTGAGCGTCAGAGAAACATATTAGAAGGATATTTGGTAGTGGATATATCATACAAATACTCTGTTTTTAGTTTTCTAAACGTAAAATAGGATTGAAATTTGTTAAAATTTCAAAACGTTATATATGACGTTATCTGACGTTAAAACGTCAGATATAAGTGACGTTATTATATTGGTTTTGATTATATTGACGTTAAAACGTCAATATAACGTGAAAAACATGTTTAAGTTGAAAGGGAAGATTTTTTTTTAAAGATTCAATTGGGTTTTGTTAATATAAATAGAAAACACATACGCATAAATTATACTCTGCTGTGAAAAAAAATCGCACGTTGAGTCCTTTAAACTTAACAGTTGCTCTTAATCATGCATTATGACAAAATTTCCCCCCTTCCTTCCCAAAAGCACAGCCACCTTAAAATTGCCAAATATTGGAAATAATAATACAGACGCAGATAATAATAAGATAAAATAAAAATATCTTGTAATTATTAATTAACTCTATTCATTGCAAGTCAATCAGTGTGGAAAGTTTTCCACGGTTTGCCCATGCCACATCCGGGGCAAAATTCGGTGTTCGTCTCATTAAAACGTTTGATCCAGATCTCATATTCATAGGATGTTGATCTGATACCAGCTGGAATAAATTGTGGAATGGCAATGGGAGTAATCTAGAAAACATTTTGAAAACGGTAACTGAGCACGATAAATGATAAAGAGATGCAAGTACTCGTTCACATTTCCAATTATTTTCTGAGGAATTCAAATTGTTTCGAAGGTGCTCGAAACTCCAAATGTCAATATATATATATATATATATATATATATATATATATATATATATATATATATATATATATATATATATATATATGATATTAACTGCGTTGAACAAAATTCCTATCTAAAAATTTCGATTGGATGTGTTTGGGGAAAAGGTCGGCGTGAGAGGAGGGTTAGTTGCCTTCCAATTACTTTCAACTATTAAAAAGGGCACTAGCCCTATGCCTTTCCAATCGAATGAGCCGCTTTTTAAGTTTCTACGAAGAGCTTCCAATAAAAACCTTATATGCCCCCTGGGCATAACTTTAAACTCTTACCCTGAGAGCCGTGGGGGAGTGTCATCCTCAAAGGTATAATTTCCGGACCTTTCAACTACTTTAAACAAAATGGCTATCTCAAAATTTTGATTGGATGTGTTTCAATTAATCGTGGGCGTGTTAGGGGTGTTAGTCGCCTTCCAATCACTTTCGACTATTAAAAAGGGCACTAGCCATTTTAATTTCCAATTAAATGAACCCTTTTTGAAGTTTCTACAACAACGCTTTCTACAAAACCTTATATGCCCCCAGGGCATAACTTGCAACCCTTGCGCTGAGGGCGGTGGGGGGGGGGGAGTGGGCTGCCATCCTCAAAGACCTAATTTCCAGAACTTTTAACTACGTTGAACAAAATGACTATCTCAAAATTTTGATTGGACGCGTTTGGGGAAAAGGAGGGCGTGAGGTTAGTTGCCCTCCAATCACTTTCGACTATTAAAAAGGGCACTAGCCTTTTGAATTTCCAATCGAAGAAACTTTCTGTCATTTGGCTTGAACAGCAAAGGAAATATATTGGCTTGAAAATCAAGAAAAGTGGCAGCTATTACAGTTTTCTGCCTAAACAGCATATTTTTTTTTCTTTCTTTTCCACAGATAGCTTGGCAGTTGTTCTGTAGAGAGTTGTTCAATGGCTCATTTTAAAGGAAATATCTAGATCTAATGCCACTTGTACTTAATGTTTTTTAAAATAGAATAAATTTTTTACGAAAAACTTAAATTTGTATGTACAATGTTGATCAATGACGTCATAGTCATTGGATGTAGTTAGTACATAAAGGCTCGATCATCGAATAAAAATGTAACTAAGGAAAGGACAATTATGGCTCCATATATTCACAGTGATGTCTAATAATTCCCATTACATCTGTAAACTGTTCCACAGTTGCCGGTCCATACCTTTGAAGCTTTTCATTAAACATACAATTTTTCTTTTGGAATTTGCTATGAAGTTTTGCGAAAGCATTTCTAGCCGACCTTTCTACAAAATCCGCTCTTTCAGAAAAAATTTTAATCTTTAATTTTGAATATTTTTCGTAATCCTGGTAAAACATTCGTTAAATGTTTCTCAATTTACAAAGATCAGCTTGCAATATTGCCATATTTTTGGACTTCTGAATATAATTTTTAATTTTGTCCTTATGCGTTCTTTGCAGCTTGTGTAAACTGCAAAAATATCCTTGGTATCCGAGCAATAGTTTGAATCTTTCAATTCAAGCTAGAAAAATACCTTAAAATTTGAAAATTAGTTTGATTTTTGGTTAGGTTCTAACTACCCGACGTGGGATTAAATATGTATTTCCAGACCAAAAAATCCAATTTTTTTATATATTTCATTTTTCAGTTTAGAATCGCTAAAGTTATTATGCAAACTGCAAAAATATTTATGATATCTGAGCAAAAACTTTAATATTTTTATTCGAACTAACAAAATACCTGAAAATGTAAAAATTAGTTTTATTTTTTTTATAGTAAAGAACGATAACTAAATCCGGGTTGCAGCGGTAGCTAGCAACCTAGTAAGAGACGATCACGTCCAATGTTAAGAAATATAAAAACCCATAGTTCCTAACAGAGGAGTCAGATCAAAACAAAAAGTACACCATTAGAACCGCCTTGACCGAAACCCCTGTATAGGAAACTTTCTGTCCCTTGGCTTGAAACGCAAGGGAAATATATTGGCTTGAAAATCAAAAACAGTGGCAGCAACTACAACATTCTGCCTAAACGGGATATTTTTTTCTTTTTTTTTTCTCTTTTCTTTTGTATACAAAGATAGCTTGGCACTGGAACATCGTAGAGGGTTGTTCAATAGCTCATTGTAAAGGAAATTAATTTGGTTAAAAATCTATAGTAATTAAAATAAATTATTTCTAAAATAGAATAAATTTTTCCACCAAAAACTGCATTTTCGATGTCTTTTCACACTGCAGTTTTTCAAACATAATCGCATACCAGCGGTAAGATTTGAACCCACGCCTCCGAAGAGACTGGTGGCTAACACCAGTGCCTTGGACCACTCGGCCAGGCTGCCTCTCATAAATAAATATATATGTGAATTTGGGTTGCAGCAGTAGCTAGCAACCTAGTAAGAGACGATCAGTCCAATGCTAAGAAATATAAAAACCCAAAACTCCTAAAAATAGAGTCAGATCAAAACAAAAGTATATTATTAGAACTACCTTGTCTGAAACCCTACTAGATAAATAATGAATGGCATCATAGTTTTATATTAGAGTTATGACGTGAATAGAAAACACGAATTATATTGTTGTTTCTGAAGACGTCATGAAATAATATCATTGCGCCATGACATCAATAAAATTACAGTAAAGAACGAACCTTAGCCCATAGTAAAATCCGGGTTGCAGCGGTAGCTAGCAACCTAGTAAGAGACGATCACGTCCAATGTTAAGAAATATAAAAACCCACAGCTCCTAAAAAAAAGTCAGATCAAAACAAAAAGTACACCATTAGAACAGCCTTGTCCGAAAGCCGTACATAGGAAACTCTCTATCCCTTGGCTTGAATAGCAAGGGATCCGGGTTGCAGCGGTAGCTAGCAACCTAGTAAGAGACGATCACGTCCAATGTTAAGAAATATAAAAACCCATAGCTCCTAAAAAAGGAGTCAGATCAAAACAAAAAGTACACCATTAGAACCGCCTTGTCCGAAATCCCTTTATAGGAAACTTTCTGTCCCTTGGCTTGAACAGCAAGGGAAATATATTGGCTTGAAAATCAAGAAAATTGACTTTAACCACGTTAGTCTCCCCAAACGGGATATTTCTTTCTCTTTTCTTTGTATCCAGAGATAGCTTGGCACTGGAACATCGTAGAGGGTTGTTCAATAGCTCATCCTAAAGGAAATTAATTGGGTTAAAAATCTATAGTAACTAAAATAAATTATTTCTAAAAGAGAATAAATTTTTCCAATAAAAACTGTATTTTTGATGTAGTGACGTCATAATTACTATATAAGAAACGTCAAAACTGTAAATGGTCTCATTCATGAATACATAATGGTTAGATCAAAGCAAGCTACACGCAAGTTAAAAAATCAGTACTAAAAAATCAAGAAAAGTGGAAGCTACTACAACGTTCTGCCTAAACGGGATATTTTTTTCTCTTTTCTTTGTTTCCAGAGATAGCTTGGCACTGGAACATCGTAGATAGTTGTTCACAGCTCCACTATCAACTAATAGTGTAAACATACCACTCATTATTGTAAATATATATATTGTCAAATAGAAACGAGTATAATCAAACTCTTCTCTCTCGGAATTCTATTCTGTTACTAATATGAATTATATTTAATATCCTTCCATATATTAGTTCTGGTTTCTATGAGCGGTTGTTAAGGCCTCTTGGTTATTTTTAATTCTCCATATTTAGAGTTGCGCTAGCAACATGAGTAGATTTATCGTCATAGGCTATTTTTAGATGTTCTGGCTGGACTCCAATTGTCTTCCATATTTGGAGTTCTCGTGAAATTGTATTACCTTTTACTACTTATGTCATTGAGGGAAACTAAGCCAGGTAAGGCTTTGCCCTCTAAGAGTTCAATGCTAGCACCACCACCAGTGGAAACATGGCTGACTTTATTTACTGCTCCAAATTTTGCAGCGGAAGCAGCCGTATCACCACCCCCAATAATCACTTTTGCACCTCTAGCAGTGGCTTCTACCAGAGCATCTATAATTGCTTTTGTGCCGCTTGAAAATTTTTCAAACTCAAAGACGCCAATCGGGCCATTCCATACTATCGTTTTGGCTTTAGAGATGGGCCCAAGAAACTTTTTAACTGACTTTCGGCCACAGTCTAAGCCCATCCAGTTTTGTGGTATCCCTTCCTCAACTGTCTTATACTCAGTCTCAGCATTATCTGAAAATTGATTGGCTACTATAAAGTCAACTGGAAAGTGCAGAGCAACATTCTTTTCTCGAGCCTTCTCCATAAACTTTTCCACTATTTTTGCACCTTCATTATCAAATAGAGAGCTTCCGATTTTCATTTTAAGTATAACTTTCAAGAATGTGAATGCCATCCCTCCACAAATTATTATTGAGTCAACTTTATCAATGAGACTTTCAATTAGGGGTATTTTATCTTTAATTTTAGCTCCTCCTAATATGGCAAGGAAGGGACGTTCTGGTGCAATAACAACGTGTGAGAAATATTGTATTTCTTTTGCAAGCAAATGTCCAGCTACCCGAATATCAAATTCATCTCCCATCATTGAACTATGTGGCCTGTGTGAAGTCCCAAAAGCATCATTTACATAAATATCTCCAAGTCTTCTTAGTAACTTGCGAAATCTTAACACATCATTGGGATTGGAGTTTACGTAGTTTCCGGAAGAATCTATCCCACCTCCCTCTTCTTCCTTATGAAAACGGAGGTTTTCCAGTAAAATAACAGAGCCTTTTGAAGGATTGCTGCAATGAGACATAGCACTCTCTCCAACACAGTCATCGATGAAGACGATTTTCCGTCCAAGAAGTCTCTGAAGCTCTTTTGCAACTGGTTTCAAAGAATACATATCTTCTCTCCGTCCATTTGGGCGACCTAAGTGGGATATCAGCACAATGGATTTCGCACCTTTGTCTAACACATAATTTATTGTATCAAGACTAGCTACAATTCTTTGGTTGTCAATAACTTCTCCATGTTTTATAGGAACATTAAAATCCACTCTGATTAATATCCTTTTATCTTTCAAATCAACATGTTCAATAGTTAGCTTATTAAAACTCATATAATCGTCACAATTATTTTACCAATATGTTTGTTTTAAAGTTTGACCCCATAAAATCACGTATCGAGTTGTTTAAAGCGAACAAAAAACAAAACTAATGAAAAAATGTCAGGTATTTTTCTAGTTTGAATTAAAAAATAAATATTATTGCTGAGACATCTTAAATATTTTTGCAGTTTGTATAATGACTCTAGCAATTCTGAACTGAAAACTATAATAAAAAAAATTGATTTATTTTCTTTGGAAATTTAAGACAACGGTTAAAGAAATACACACTTTAGGAGGTACACGAAAAAAAGTCTGGTTCCAGCAGAAAATTGCAACTTTGAACTGAAGAATGAAATAAACTAAATAAATGGTTATGGGAACCTAGAATGGTTTCTAGATAGGAAATTAAAAGTCCTCATCACGATTGCATTAGCGCATGATTTCAGAAGTAGATGGAACCTAGTAAAGGAAGAACCCTGGTTTATAGTAACCAAAAATGAAAAAAATCGTTTAAAAGAAAATTGGCAAGTGCGTTGAAATTGACGTTTCCAACTGATTCAGAAGTGTTGGTTATTATCTCATTTAGTCGGAACGATAAAATGATATTTTGGGAAGTTCTTTACAGGAATTCGGAAACATACCCTGAAACCAGTTAAATGGTGTCACTTAAAAACAAAAAGAAAACCACTGGTATGTCCACAGTCAAAAATCTCTACTGGAATCTTACTGCCTTCTGGCTTAAAAATGAGTGAAAAGCAGTATTTTGAAATCACTTTTGACTATTAAAAAGCGCACTAGCCCTTTGAATTTCCAATCGAATGAGCCTTTTCTGAAATTTCTACGACAACACCTTCTATAAAAACCTTATATGCCCTCAGGGCATAACTTAAAACCCTAGCCCCGTGGGTTGTGGGGGAGTGTCCTCCTCGAAAAGATATTTTCTATCTGGAAATCAACTACGCTGAACAAAATAACTATCTCAAAATTTTGATTGGATGTATTTGGGGGAATGATGGGCGTTGGGGGGGGGGAGCTAGTTGCCCTCCAATCACTGTCGAATATTAAAAAGGGCACTAGCCCTTTGAATTTCCAATCAAATAAGCCTTTTTTGAAGTTTTTACGACAACACCTTCTATAAAAACCTTATATGCCCTCAGGGCATAACTTAAAACCGTTGCCCCGTGGGTTGTGGGGGAGTTTCCTCCTCAAAAAGATAATTTCTATGTGTAAATCAACTACGCGGAACAAAATGGATGTCTCAAAATTTTGATTGGATGTATTTGGGGGAATGATTGGGGGGGGGGGGGGCAAGTTGCCCTCCAATCACTTTCGACTATTAAAAAGGGCACTAGCCACACCAATTTCCAATCGAATGAGCCCTTTTCGAAGTTTCTGGGATGACTCCCTCGACACGAAGTGCCCGGGTAAGGAGAAAAAACAACACATTATGCCCACATCGTTCTTTACTTAGGCAGCGCTAGCGCGCAGTCTATGATAACGGCTTTTGTGATTAAGGGGTCATTTTTAAAGAATTGGAACAAAATTCGAACTTTAGCTAAAAGAGCGAGGTATTGACTAGGGGGCTAGCCCCCTAATATACGTATTAAAAATATATGAATATAGAAATCGTTACGTAAGTTAATTTGTAAGTTACGTATAATTATTACTAATAAAAACGCTCTTAAATAAAATTAAACAAGTTTCGAGAAAGCCATCTAACCAAATAAAAGTAAAATTAATATGCACATTTTTTTTTAATTATTCATGTACGGTGAGCCAAAACCAAAACCTGCATTAATTCATAAACATTCAAAAATTTAATAAAAAAGCAATTTTTTTAATTGAAAGTAAGGAACGACGTTAAAACTTAAAACGAACAGAAATTATTCCGTATATGAAAGGGGCTGTCCCCTCCTCAACGCCTCGCGCTTCACACTAAAGTTTGACTTTCTCACAACTCTATTTTTTAAACAATAAAATACTTTAGCGTAAAGAGCAAGACGTTGAGGAGGGAACAGCCTTTTTCATGTACGGCAAAATTTCTGTTCGTTTTGAGTTTTAATGTCGCTCCTTACTTTCAGTTAAAAAAAAACTTGTTTTTTTTATTTAATTAGACTTAAACTTTACATATTAGATTTAATCTTGATATTGTACACCTAGGTTTGATATAGTATTTTTAGGCTTTACCCATTACAAAAGGTTTCTTTATACGGCAAATTCCTTTAAAACGAGCCATTACATAGCAACGATTACGATTAAACAACCTTCGATCATAACATCATTGATTAATCTTTAACATGATATAGATATTTTATTTACTTATTACGTCAAATATGGTTATCTTTTAATGTATTAGAGTTTCTGTTCCTGTTGAGACGGATCACTCTTACTATACAGTTCGTTACCAAGAATTGTATGAGTAATAATAACCTCAGTACAAACAGAAAAAAAAGCCTACAGCTTTTCTTCTTTGAAATAATTAGAGACGAACCTAAAACAACAAAGTAGCTAACTAAGTCCAATGTGTGCAATGCTTCGTTACTCCAATGATCGTCTTTTAATGCAAAAAATAAAAATTGATTTTTCATTTTGTACGTAACGTCACTCATTACGTCATATATGGTTATTAGTACAAAATCGGTGTTGGATCTTACGTCACGTCACTTATTACTTCATATATGGTTATAATTGCTTAAAAATCAAATATCTTTGAAAATAAAAAAGAAATCTAAAATCCATTTTTTTTGCAAAAAGTGATGGTGTAATTTTCATTAAGGTCCTGTGACTTTTAGAGGGTGTTTTTACCTTTTTTTTAAAATAGGACACATTTTCTCAGGCTCGTAACTTTTGATAAATATAATGAAAGTTATATATTTAAAATCAGCATAAAAATCCCATTCTTTCGATGTATCTGTTGATATTAAAATTTGGTTTTATAGAGTTTTGGGTACTGTTGGGACGAGTCTCTCTTACTATACAGTTCGTTACCACGAACTATTTGATTTCGGTTACTATTGAGACGAGTCACTCTTACTATGCAGTTTGTTACCACGAACTGTTTGAAAACCTATACGATTTTTGTCATTCATCAAGCTTATACACGAAATTGAAGTTTTTTTTGTCAAAATTGATTCGATTTTAAAAACTGTTTTATTTTTTAATACAAAAGGCACTAAATGCAGCAATTTCCTTTAATATGAGCCATTATACAGGTCTCTATGTATTTCCAGTGCCCAGCTAGCTGAGGAGGAAAAACAGCAGAAAAAAAACAAAAAAGATGCCGTTTATAAAAATCCTATAAAGATCCTATAAATACCATAGAAATCTGATTCTTTTGATTATTTATTGGTATCAAAATTATATTTTTTAGAATTTCGGCTACTATTGAGACGAGTCGCTCTTACTATACAGTTCATTACCACGAACTGTTTGATTGGTTCAGAAATCAAATATCTTTGAAAAGACAGCAGTATGAAAAGACATCAAAAATGTAGTTTTTTGTAAAAAGTGATATTTTTACAGAATCTTTTTTTTTGTTTAAAAAAGGCACTAGAACATTTTATATCCGTTTGAATGAGCCCTTTTGCAACATTCTAGGACCACTGGGTCGATACAATCACCCCTGGTAAAAAGAAAAAAAAGGGCTAATAAACACGCATCCGTGATCTTTCTTCTGACAAAAAAATACAAAATTTCACGTTTTTGCAGATAGGGGCTTGAAACCTCTAGAGCAAATTTTTCTGATGTGCTGAATCTGATGGTGTCATTTTCATTAAGATTCTATGACTATTAGGGGGTGTTTTACCCTCTTTTCGAAAATAAGGCAGATTTTCTGAGGCTCGTAACTTTTGATGGGTATAATTAAATTTGATGAGACTTGCATACTTAAAATTAGCATAAAAATCCAATTCTTTTGATGTATCTATTGTTATCAAAATTTTGTTCTTTAGAGTTATGGTTACTGGTGAGACGAGTCGCACCATGTTCGTTACCATGTCGCACCATACAGTTCGTTACCATGAATTATTTGAGTTTGTTGTCAGTGAGAATGAAAAAACAGGAATTTTCTCACTTTTTTGGTTGTTTTTATGGATGGTTATGTGTGTTGGTCAATTTATTTGATGTTTTTCATGGATGCCAACAGCCATTTATGTCTGTTTTATGGTTTTTGTCAGTGAGAATGAAAAAACAGGATCTTTTTCACTTCGATGGATTATTGAGTCATTAATCAAATTGTTTCCGGGCAAGGTTAAATAATGTCTGACAGATGACGTCAAGTTAATTAATGTCATTGATGTATTTCCAAAGAGAATTGCTTCCAGAGCAAAGTTTAGATCACACTTGACAGATGATGTCATGATTGATTGATTTGACACGGAAGGTGAATTCATTCTTTGTTTCTAAAGAGAATAATTGATTCAAGAAAGGGGAATTAATTTGTTGTTTCTAAATAGAATTGTTTCCGAGCGAATGTTTTGATCTTAGCGATGAAGTGATTAGCGCGCGAAAGGGTTTCTTTGTAATTTCAAATGTGAAATCACAGGGATGCCAAAAACAAAAGGAACTCGCTGAAATTACGTTTAGGGATTATTTGGGCGAAACCATTTTAGCCATTTTAGGGAATTATTTCGGCGAAACAGTTAGAGACATTTTAAAAGATGATTTTAGAAAAGGTTTTAGAAGAGAATTTGAGGGTAAAACTCTGTGGTCGTTATAATACACAAGTTGTATTTTAAGTGTCGTGAGGTCCCCTACCCCGACCCCAAAGGGTTCCGATCCCCCTAGCCCAACCCCAAAGGGTTCCAATCCCCCAACCCCAACCCCGAAGAAAGCCCCCGGTCCCTAAAGGTCCACCGGGCTCCCAAAAGACCACCAGGCTCCCAAAGGGCCCTCCGGACCCCCAAAGGCCCTCCCCCGGTCCCCAAAGGTCCACCGGGCTCCCAAAGGACCAATCGGCCCTCAAGTGCCCCCCCCCCCAGACCCCCAAAGGCCCTCCCCAGACCCACAAAGGCCCTCCCCGGGCCCCCAAAGGCCCTCCCCCAGTCCCCAAGGGTCCACAGGGCTCCCAAAGGACCACCCGGCCCTAAAGGGCCCCCCCGACCCCCCAAGGACCCCCCGCGCCCCCAAGGCCCCTGAGCCCCCATTTTTAATACTTTTTTATGGCTTTATTATATCTTTTCAGAACAAGTTATTTTCTTAATGTCATTCCTAAACCCATTTTACAAGTTGAAGTACCCATCCTTTCACCCACAACTATACTTTACTGATTTTTGAATGCTCCAACACCAAGCAATACTTTTCAATGGCATTTCAGAACAAGTTCTTTTCTTAATTTTCATTCTAAACCCATTTTACAAATTGAAGCATCCATTCTTTTCACCCACAACTATACTGTACAGCTTTTTGGATACCTCAACACCAAGCAATATTTTTCAAAGGGCATTTCCGAGCAAGTTCCTTTCTTAATGTCCATCCTAAACCCATTTTACAAGTTTAAGTTCCCATCCTTTTCACCCACAACTTTATTTTACAGCTTTTTGAATGCCCAACACCAAGCAATACTTTTCAAAAGGCATTTCAGAACAAGTTCTTTTATTAGTTACCGTCCTAAGCCCTTTTTACAAATTGAAGTACCCATCCTTTTCACCAACAACTTAGTTATAGGTAAGAGTTTGAAGTTTTACCTTAGAGACTTAGCCTAGAGTTTTAGTTTGGTTTAGTTTTAGTTAAAAGTTTAGAGGGTTTCTTTTAGGATAGACTCTTAGCTTAGAGTTTTTGTTAGAGTTCTAGTTTAGTTTAGTTTTAGTTAAGAGTTTAGATTTTTTAGCTTAGAGTCTTAGCTTAAAGTTTTAGTTTGGTTTAGTTTTAGTTAAAAGTTTAGAGTTTTTTTTCAGCTTAGAATCTTAGCTTAGAGTTTTTGTTAGAGTTCTAGTTTAGTTTACTTTTAGTTAAGAGTTTAGTGTTTTTAGCTTAGAGTCATAGCTTAGAGTTTTATTCAGAGTTCTAGTTTAGTTTAGTTTATTTACAGTTAAGAATTTAGAGTTTTAGCTTAGAGTCATAACTAATAATTTTACTTACAGTTGTAGGTTGGTTAATTTTTATTTAAGAGTTTTGAGTTTTAGCTTAGAATCTTATATTAGATTTTTTGTTAGTGTTGAAGTTTAGTTTAATTTTAGTTAAGAATTTGATGTTTTACCTTTGAGTTTCAGTTAGAGTTCTAGTTTAGTTTACTTTTAGTTAAGAGTTTAGAGTTTTTAGCTTAGAGTCTTAGCTTAAAGTTTTAGTTTGGTTTACTTTTAGTTAAAAGTTTAGAGTTTATTTTTAGCTTAGAGTCTTAGCTTAGAGTTTTTGTTAGAGTTCTAGTTTAGTTTAGTTTTAGTTAAGAGTTTAGATTTTTTAGCTTAGAGTCTTAGCTTAGAGTTTTATTCAGAGTTCTAGTTTAGTTTAGTTACAGTTCAGAATTTAGAGTTTTAGCTTAGAGTCATAGCTTATAATTTTACTTAAAGTTGTAGTTTGGTTAAGTTTTAGTTAAGAGTTTCGAGCTTTAGCTTAGAGCCTTAGCTCAGAGTTTTTGTTAGAGTTCTAGTTTAGTTTAGTTTTAGTTAAGAGTTTAGAGTTTTACCTTAGAGTCTTAGCTTAGAGTTTTAGTTAGAGTTGAAGTTTAGTTTAGTTACAGTTAAGAATTTAGAGTTTCAGCTTCGAGTCATAGCTTAGAGTTTTACTTAAAGTTTTAGTTTGGCTAAGTTTTAGTTAAGAGTTTCGAGTTTTAGCTTTGAGTCTTAGCTTTAAGTTTTTTCTTAGAGTTCTAGTTTAGTTTAATTTTAGTTAAGAGTTTGATGTTTTATCTTTGAGTTTCAGTTAGAGTTCTAGTTTAGTTTAGTTTTAGTTAAGAGTTTGGTGTTTTACCTTAGAGTCTTAGCTTAGAGTTCTAGTTTAGTTTAGTTTTACTTAAGAGTTTAGAGTTTTAGCTTAGAGTCTCAGCTTAGAGTTTTTGGTAGAGTTCTAGTTTATTTTAGTTTTAGTTAAGAGTTTAGTGTTTTTAGCTTAGAGTCTTAGCTTAGAGTTTATTATGTTGAAGTTCTAGTATATTTTAGTTATAGTTTTTAGTTTTAGGGTAGACTCTTAGATTAATGTTTTTGTTAGAGTTGAAGTTTTGTTTAGTTAAGAGTTTATAGTTTTTTTTGTTAGAGTTCTAGGTTAGTTTAACTTTATTTAAAATTTTGTTTTATTACATCTGAGTTTAAGTTATAGTTTTAGTTTAGTTTATTTTTATTTAAGAGTTTATAGTTTAACATATAGTCTTAGCTTAGAGTTTTTGTTATAGTTCTAGTTTATTTTAGTTTTAGTTACAGTTCAGAATTTATAGTTTTAGCGTAGAGTCATAGCTTAGAGTTTTACTTAAAGTTATAGTTTGGTTAAGTTTTGGTTAAGAGTTTAGAGTTATTAGTTTAGAGTTTTTATTGAAGTTCTAGTTTAGTTCAGTTTTAGTTAATAGTTTAGAGTTTTAGCTTAGAGTCTTAGCGTAGAGTTTTTGTTAGAGTTGAAGTTTATTTTAATTTTATTTAAGAATTTGATGTTTTACCTTTGAGTTTCAGTTAGAGTTCTAGTCTAGTTTACTTTTAGTTTAGAGTTTAGAGTTTTTTAGCTTAGAGTCTTAGCTTAGAGTTTTATTTAGAGTTCTAGTTTAGTTTAGTTTTAGTTAAGAGTTTAAAATTTTAGCTCAAAGTCTTAGCTTAGAGTTTTTGTTAGAGTTCTAGTTTATTTTAGTTTTGAGTTCTAGTTTAGTTTACATATAGTTAAGAGTTTGAACTTTTACCTTAGTGACTTAGCATAGAGTTTTACTTTAGTTTAGTTTTAGTTAAGAGTTTAGAGTTTTTTAGCTTAGAGTTTTAGCTTAGAGTTTTTGTTAGAGTTCTAGTTTAGTTTAGTTTTAGCTAAGAGTTTGGTGTTTTACCTTATTGTCTTAGTTTTAGAGTTTTAGTTAGAGTTCTAGTTTATTTTAGTTTTAGTTAAGAGTTTAGAGTTTTTTAACTTAGAGTCTTAGCCTAGAGTTATTTTTAGAGTTCTAGTTTATTTTAGTTTTAGTTAAGAGTTTAGAGTTTTTAGATTAGAGTCTTAGCCTAGAGTTTTTGTTGAAGTTTTAGTTTAGTTTAGTTTTAATTAATAGTTTAGAGTTTTAGCTTAGAGTCTTAGCTTATAATTTTTGTTAGAGTTGAAGTTTAGTTTAGTAATAGTTAGGAGTTTAGAGTTTTAGCTTAGAGTCTTAGCTTAGAGTTTTTGTTAGAGTTCTTGTTTAGTTTAGTTATAGTTAAGAGTTTGAAGTTTTACCTTAGAGACTTAGCTTAGAGTTTTAGTTTAGTTTAGTTTTAGGTAAGAGTTTTGTGTTATTAGCTTAGAGTCCTAGCTTAGAGTTTTTGTTAGAGTTCTACTTTAGTTTAGTTTTAGTTAAGAGTTTTTTGTTTTACCATATAGTAATATCTTATACTTTTAGTTATTGTTCTAGCTTAGTTTATTTGTATTTAAGAGTTTAGATTTTTAGCTTAGAGTCTTAGCTTAGAGTTTTTGTTAGAGTTCTAGTTTAGTTTAGTTTTAGTTAAGAGTTTAGAGTTTTTAGCTTAGAGTCTTAGCATAGTTTTTGTCGAAGTTCTAGTTTAGTTTAGTAATAGTTAAGAGGTTAGAGTTCTAGCTTAGAGTCATAGCTTAGAGTTTTTGTTAAAGTTGAAGTTTAGTTTAGTAATAGTTAAGAGTTTAGAGTTTTAGCTTTGAGTCTTAGCTTAGAGTTTTAGTTTAGTTTAGTTTTAGTTAATAGTTTAGAGTTTTTTAGAATAGAGTCTTAGCTTAGAGTTTTTGTTAGAGTTCTAGTTTATTTTATTTATAGTTAATAGTTTATAGTTTTTTAGCTTAGATTCTTAGCTTAGATTTTTAGTTTAGTTTAATTTTAGTTAAGAGTTTAGAGTTTTACCATAGAGTCTTATCTTAGGTTTTTTTTAGAGTTCTAGTTTAGTTTAGTTTTAGTTAAGAGTTTAGATTTTTTAGCTTAGAGTCTTAGTTTAGAGTTTTTTGTTGCAGTTCTAGTTTAGTTTAGAGTTTTAGCTTAGACTTGGAGTTTTAATTAGAGTTCTAGTTTAGTTTAGTTTTAGTTAAGAGTTTAGAGCTTTGGCTTAGAGTCTTAGCTTAGAGTTTTTGTTAGAGTTCTAGTTTAGTTTAGTTTTAGTTAAGAGTTTAGAGTTTTAGCTTAGAGTCTTAGCTTAGAGGTTTTGTTAGAGTCCTAGTTAAGTTTAGTTATAGTTAAGAGTTTGAAGTTTTACCTTAGAGACTTAGCTTATATTTTTAGTTAAGTTTAGTTTTACTTAAGAGTATAGAGTTTTAGCTTAGAGTCTCAGCTTAGAGTTTTTGTTAGAGTTATAGCTTAGTTTATTTTTAGTTAAGAGTTTAGAGTTTTTATCTTAGAGTCTTAGTTTAGAGTTTTTGTTGAAGTTCTAGTCTAGTTTAGTTTTAGTTTATAGTTTTAGCTTAGACTTAGAGTTTTAGTTAGAGTTCTAGTTTAGTTTAGTTTTAGTTAAGAGTTTAGAGTTTTTAGCTTCGAGTCTTAGCTTAGTTTTATTTAGAGTTCTAGTTTAATTCAGTTTTAGTTAAGAGTTTAGAGTTTTACCTTAGAGTCTTAGCTTAGAGTTTTAGTTAGAATTAAAGTTTAGTTTAGTTACAGTTAAGAATTTAGATTTTTAGCTTGGAGTTATAGCTTAGAGTTTTACTTAAAGTTATAGCTTGGTTAAGATTTAGTTAAGAGTTTCGAGTTTTAGCTGAGTCTTAGCTTACAGTTTTTGTTAGAGTTCTAGCTTAGCTTAGTTTTACTTAAGAGTTTAGAGTTTTACCTTAGAGTCTTAGCTTAGAGTTTTTGTTAGAGTTCTAGTTTAGTTTAATTATTGTTAAGAATTTGATGTTTCACCTTTGAGTTTCAGTTAGAGTTCTAGTTTAGTTTACTTTTAGTTAAGAGTTTAGTGTTTTACCTTAGAGTCTTAGCATAGAGTTTTAGTTAGAGTTCTAGTTTGGTTTAGTTTTATTTAAGAGTTTAGAATTTTAGCTTAGAGTCTTAGCTTAGAGTTTTTGTTAGAGTTCTATTTTAGTTCAATTTTAGTTAAGAATTTGATATTTTACCTTTGAGTTTCAGTTAGAGTTCTAGTTTAATTTACTTTTACTTAAGAGTTTAGTGTTTTCCCTTAGAGTCTTATCTTAGAGTTCTAGTTAGAGTTCTTGTTTAGTTTTGTTTTAGTTAATAGTTTAGAATTTTAGCTTAGAGTCTTAGCTTAGAGTTTTTGTTAGAGTTATAGTTTATTTTAGTTTTAGTTAAGAGTTTACAGTTTTTGGCTTAGAGTCTTTTGCTTAGAGTTTTTGTTGAAGTTCTAGTTTAGTGTAGGTTTAGTTAATAGTTTAGAGTCTTAGCTTAGAGTCGTAGCTTAGAGTTTTTGTTAGAGTTCTAGTTTAGTTTAGATATAGTTAAGCGTATGGAGTTTTACATTCGAGACTTAGCTTAGAGTTTTAGTTTAGTTTAGTTTTAGTTATGAGTTTAGAGTTTTAGCTTAGAGTCTTAGCTTAGAGTTATAGTTAGAGTTGAAGTTTAGTTTAGTTATAGTTAAGAATTTAGAGTTTTTAGCTTATAGTCGTAGTTTAGAGTTTTTGTTAGAGTTCTAGTTTAGTTTACTCAAGAGTTTAGACTTTTATCATATAATAATAGCTTATAGCTTTTGTTGAAGTTTTAGTTTAGTTTAGTTTTAGTTAAAAGTTTAGAGTTTTTTAGCTTAGAGTCCTAGCTTAGAGTTTTTGTTAGAGTTCTAGTTTAGTTTAGTTTTAGTTAAGAGTTTGGTGTTTTACATTAGAGTTATAGCTTAGAGTTTTAGTTAGAGTTCTAGTTTAGTTTAGTTTTAGTTAAGAGTTTAGAATTTTAGCTTAGAGTCTTAGCTTAGAGTTTTTGTTAGAGTTCTAGTTTAGTTTAGTTTTAGTTAAGAGTTTAGAGTTTTTAGCTTAGAGTCTTAGCTTAGAGTTTTTGTTGAAGCTCTAGTTTAGTTTAGTTTTAGTTAAGAGTTTATAGTTTTAGCTTAGAGTCTTAGCTTAAAGTTTTTGTTAGAGTTTTAGTTTAGTTTAGTTTAAGTTAAGAGTTTTCAGTTTTACCTTAAAGTCTTAGATTAGAGTTTTAGTTAGGGTTGAAGTTTCGTTTAGTTTAGTTATAGTTAAGAGTTTATAGTTTTAGCTTAGAGTCTTAGCTTAGAGTTTTAGTTAGAGTTATTGTTTATTTTAGTTTTACTTAAGAGTTAAAGCTTAGAGGTTTAGCCTAAAATCTTAGCTTAGAGATTTAGTTAGAGTTGAAGTTTAGTCCAAACTAGCATAACCACAAAATTACACAATATTGCATAGAAATACCAAACCCATCGGTTAGATTTGGTTAGGTTAGAGGTTAGTTTTCTCCACGTTTAAGTTAGGTTATATTAGGTTAGCGTATCATGAGCGCTCATGATAAGCTAACCTAACCTAACCTAACTTAAACGTGGAGAAACCTAACCTCTAATCTAACCTAACCTAATCTAACCTATGGTTTTGGTATTTCTATGCAATATTCTATAACTAAAACTACAACAAAAATTCTATTCCAAGGCTCTAAGCTAAAAACTCTAAACTCTTAACTAAAACTAAACTAAACTAGAACTCTAACAAAAACTCTAAGCTAAGATTTTAAGATAAAAAACTCTAAATTCTTAACTAAAAACTATACTAAAATAAAACTCTAACTAAAACTCTAAACTAAGACTCTAAGGTAAAACAAAAAACTCTTAACTGAAACTAAACTAAACTAGAACTCTAACAAAAACTCTAAGCTAAAACTCTGAGCTAAAAAACTCTAAACTCTTAACTAAAACTAAACTAAACTAAAACTCTATGCTAAGTCTCTAAGGTAAAAGTCCAAACTCTTAACTATATGTAAACTAAACTAGAACTCAAAACTAAAATAAACTAGAACTCTAACAAAAACTCGAAGCTAAGACTTTAAGCTAAAATTATAAACTCTTAACTAAAACTAAACTAAACTAGAACTCTAACTAAAACTCTAAGCTAAGACTCTAAGCTAAAAAACTCTAAACTCTAAACTAAAAGTAAACTAGACTAGAACTCTAACTGAAACTCAAAGGTAAAACATCAAAATCTTAACTAAAATTAAACTAAACTTCAACTCTAACAAAAAATCTAAGCTAAGACTATAAGCTAAAACTATAAAATATTAACTAAAAATAAACTAAACTAGAACTTCAACAAAAACTCTAAGATAAAAACTCTAAACTCTTAACTAAAACTTAACCAAACTATAACTTTAAGTAAAACTCTAAGCTATGACTCTAAGCTAAAACTCTAAATTCTGAACTGTAACTAAAACTAAATTAAACTAGAACTCTAACTAAAACTCTAAGCTAAGACTCTATGTTAAACTCTAAACTCTTAACTAAAACTAAACTAAACTAGAACTCTAACTGAAACTCAAAGGTAAAACATCAAACTCTTAACTAAAATTAAACTAAACTAGAACTCTAACAAAAAAACTCTAAACTCTTAACTAAATCTAAACTAAACTTCAACTCTAACAAAAACTCTAAGCTAAGACTCTAAGCTAAAACTCTAAACTAAAACTAAACTATACTAGAACTTCAACATAAACTCTAAGCTAAGACTCTAAGCTAAAAACACTACACTCTTAACTAAAACTAAAATAAACTAGAACTCTAACAAAAACTCTAAGCTAAGACTCTAAGCTAAAACTCTAAACTCTTAAGTAAAACTAAACTAAACTAGAATTCTAAGCTAAGACTCTAAGGTAAAACACCAAACTCATAACTAAAACTAAACTAAACTAGAACTCTAACTGAAACTCAAAGGTAAAAAATCAAACTCTTAACTAAAATTAAACTAAACTAGAACTCTAACAAAAAACTCTAAACTAAGACTCTAAGCTAAAACTCGAAACTCTTAACTAAAACTTAGCCAAACTAAAACTTTAAGTAAAACTCTAAGCTATGACTCTAAGCTAAAACTCTAAATTCTTAACTTTAAATAAACTAAACTTCAACTCTAACTAAAACTCTAAGCTAAGACTCTAATGTAAAACTCTAAACTATTAACTAAAACTAAACTAAACTAGAACTCTAACAAAAACTCTAAGCTAAGACTCTAATATAAAAAACTCGAAACTCTTAACTAAAACTTAACTAAAATACAACTTTAAGTAAAACTCTAAGCAATGACTCTAAGCTAAAACTATAAATTCTGAACTTTAACTAAACTAAACTATAACTCTTAATAAAACTCTAAGCTAAGACTCTAAGCTAAAAACTCTAAACTCTTAACTAAAACTAAACTAAACTAGAACTCTAACAAAAACTCTAAGCTAAGACTCTAAGCTAAAAAAAACTCTAAACTTTTAACTAAAACTAAACCAAACTAAAACTTTAAGCTAAGACTCTAAGCTAAAAACTCTATACTCTTAACTAAAACTAAACTAAACTAGATCTCTAACTTAAACTCAAAGGTAAAACATCAAATTCTTAACTAAAATTAAACTAAACTTCAACTCTAACAAAAACTCTAAGCTAAGACTCTAAGCTAAAACTCGAAACTCTTAACTAAAACTTAACCAAACTACAACTTTAAGTAAAATTATAAGCTATGACGTTGAGCTAAAACTCTAAATTCTGAACTGTAACTAAACTAAACTAGAACTCTGAATAAAACTCTAAGCTACGACTCTAAGCTAAAAACTCTAAACTCTTAACCAAAACTAAACTAAACTAGAACTCTAACAAAAACTCTAAGCTAAGACTCTAAGATAAAAAAAAAATCTAAAATTTTAAATAAAACTAAACAAAAATAAAAAGTTAATATAAGATTCTAAGATAAAAACTATGAAATATTAACTAAAACTAAACTAAACTAGAAATCTAACAAAAACTCTAAGCTAAGAGTCTAAGCTAAAAAAAAAACCTATAAACTTTTAACTAAAACTAAACCAAACTAAAACTCTAAGCTAAGTCTCTAAGGTAAAACTTCAAACTCTTACCTATAACTAAGTTGTGGGTGAAAAGGATGGGTACTTCAATTTGTAAAATGGGCTTAGGACGGTCACTAAGAAATGAACTTGTTCTGAAATGCCTTTTGAAAAGTATTGCTTGGTGTTGGGCATTCAAAAAGCTGTAAAATAAAGTTGTGGGTGAAAAGGATGGGAACTTCAACTTGTAAAATGGGTTTGGGATGGACATTAAGAAAGGAACTTGCTCGGAAATGCCCTTTGAAAAATATTGCTTGGTGTTGAGGTATCCAAAAAGCTGTACAGTATAGTTGTGGGTGAAAAGAATGGATGCTTCAATTTGTAAAATGGGTTTAGAATGAAAATTAAGAAAAGAACTTGTTCTGAAATGCCATTGAAAAGTATTGCTTGGTGTTGGAGCATTCAAAAATCAGTAAAGTATAGTTGTGGGTGAAAGGATGGGTATTTCAACTTGTAAAATGGGTTTAGGAATGACATTAAGAAAATAACTTGTTCTGAAAAGATATAATAAAGCCATAAAAAAGTATTAAAAAATGGGGGCTCAGGGGCCTTTGGGGCGCCGGGGGTCCTTTGGGGGTCTGGGGGCCCTTTTGGGAGCCCTGTGGACCCTTGGGGATTGGGGGAGGGCCTTTGGGGGCCGGGGAAGGGCCTTTGGGGGTCTGGGGAGGGCCTTTGGGGGTCTGGGGGGCACTTGAGGGCCGATTGGTCCTTTGGGAGCCCGGTGGACCTTTGGGGGCCGGGGGAGGGCCTTTGGAGGTCTGGGGGGCCCTTTGGGAGCCTGGTGGTCTTTTGGGAGCCCGGTGGACCTTTGGGGACCGGGGGCTTTCTTCGGGGTTGGGGTAGGGGGAGTGGAACCCTTTGGGGTTGGGGTAGGGGGATCGGAACCCTTTGGGGTTGGGGTAGGGGACCTCACGACACTTAAAATACAACTTGTGTATTATAACGACCACAGAGTTTTACCCTCAAATTCTCTTCTAAAACCTTTTCTAAAATCATCTTTTAAAATTTCTCTAACTGTTTCGCCGAAATACTTCTCTAAAATAGCTAAAACGGTATCGCCCAAATAATCCCTAAACGTAATTTCAGCGAGTTCCTTTTGTTTTTGGCATTCCTGTGCTTTCACATTTGAAGTTACAAGGAAACCCTTTCGCGCACTAATCACTTCATCGCTAAGATCAAAACATTCGCTCGGAAACAATTCTCTTTAGAAACAACAAATTAATTCCCCTTTCGTGAATCAATAATTCCCCTTAGAAACAACAAATTAATTCCCCTTTCATGTCAATCAATCAATCATGACATCATCTGTCATGTGTGATCTAAACTTTGCCTCGGAAACATTCTCTTTGGAAATACATCAAAGACATTAATTAACTTGACGTCATCTGTCAGACATTAATTAACCTTGCCCGGAAACAATTTGATTAATGACTCAATAATCCATGAAAGTGAGAAAGTTCCTGTTTTTCCATTCTCACTGACAAAACCATAAAACAGACATAAATGTGAGAAAGTTCCTGTTTTTTCATTCTCACTGACAAAAACCATAAAAACATCCAAAAAAGTGAGAAAGTTCCTGTTTTTCAAATTGTCACTGACAAAAACCATAAAACAGACATAAATTACTGTTGACATCCATGAAAAACATCAAATAAATTGACCAACACACACAACCATCCATAAAAACATCCATAAATGTGAGAAAATTCCTGTTTTTTCATTCTCACTGACAACAAACAGACATAAATTATATAAAAAAAGTTGTAGGTGGCAGCAGGGGTGTCGTCTCGGAGATATTAGGGCATCTCTACTCATAATAACTTAAGCGCTCCTGAACTTGGAACTAAAATAAAATAAAATTATCTTGTCGAGAGATGAACGTGTAGAAATATTGCATTCACTTGTTACGTCTTATATGGTTATAATCTATATAGGATTATAATGTCATTAATCAAGCTTGTACATGAAAATGCAGTTTTTTTCTCAAAATTGATTCTGCTTAAAAAAAATATCTTTAATTACAAAAGTCAATAAAAAAATCAATTTCCTTCAAATGAACCATTATACAACTCTCTATGATTTTCCAGTGGCCAGCTAGCTGAGGAGAAAAAAACGGAAACAAAAAAAGATGTCGTATGTGGAGAATATCGTGGTTACAGCCAATTTTCTTGATTTTCAGGCCAATATATTTTCCTTGTTGTTCAATCCAAGGAACTGTAAGCTCGCTATACAACTGTATTGGACAAGGTGGTTCCTATAGTGTGCTTTTTGTTTTGATATGAATCTTTTTTCAGGAGCTATGGGTTATTTTAGTTTTTACTATGGGGCGTGATCGTCTCTAACTAGGATGCTAGCTACCGCTTCAACCCGGATATGTTATCTAATATAAAAGTTCTTTGTTTCATATGAAACTACAAACAGGAAAAAGACTAGGGCTTTTTCTTAATTGGAATAGTAAGAGATGAGTTGGCTACAGTCTTCGATTATGACGTCATTGATTAATCTTGAACATGAAATATGCAGTTTTTTGTAAAAAATATTCTATTTTAAAAATAATTTGTCTTAATTACAAAAGGTTTTTAACCCCATTAATTTCCTCTAAAATGAGCCATTGACCAACTCCCTACGATGTTCCAGTGCCAAGTTATCTGTGGAAAAAAAATAAAATAAAAACTCTCTTACTTGGTTGCTAGCTACCGCTGCAACCCGGATTGCTAGCCACTGCTGCAACCCGGATTGCTAGGTACTGCTGTAGCCAGGATAATACTGCTGCAACCCGGATTGATATAACAATCACAAACAGGAAAAAACTTGTTACCTGTTCTTATTTGGAATAGTAAAAGCTGAACTTCAGAGAGTCACGCAACTAACTAAGTCTAATATGTGCCACGGTTTGTTCTTTTATTACTTTACTAGATTCCATCCATCTTTTCATCCATGATACCTATGAAAATTACATAATCCCATACTAGCCTATGTAAAATTAACCCAGGCTAAATGTCGTTCTTTATTATGCTCCAGCTACCCCTGGAACCACCATATATCAGTTACTATGGGCGAGAGATAGTTCTATATAATAATCAAGCCAATATATTTCAAATACTGTTCAAGCCAAGGGACAGAAGATTTCCTATATAGGGGTTTCGGACAAAGCGGTTCTAATGGTTTACTTTTTGTTTTGATCTGACTCTTTTTTTTAGGAGCTATGGGCTTTTATATTTCTTAACATTGGACGTGATCGTCTCTTACTAGGTTGCTACCTACCGCTGCAACCCGGAGGCAGTCCATTACCACAAATTGTTTGATTACTATAGGCAACCGATTGTTCTTTAATATAAAACCCGGAAAAAAATTACAAACAGGAAAACGCCTATGGCTTTTTCTTATTTGGAATAGTAAGACACGACCTTGAAGGAGTCAGGTAGCAAACTTCTATTTAAAAGTTGATTTTATTATCTTAACTTTTAGTTACTATGTGCCATGGTTTGTTCTTTACTCGGTTTCAGCTATATCAGCTGAAAGTAGATTAGGCCCCATTTATCGTCAAAACAAAAATCCGGGTTGCAGCGGTCGCTAGCAACCTAGTAATTTTTTGTTTTGATCTGACTTCTTTTTTAGGAACTATGGGTTTTTATAATTCTTACCATTGGACGTGATCGTTTCTTACTAGGTTGCTAGCTACCGCCGCAACCCGGATGATACTTACAAAACACCCATTTATAGTATCGATTCTTTATGTAACTACCGCTTCAACCCGGATTAAAATCTTAAGGAATTATTCTAGTTTCAATTAACAAATAAATTTGTTGTTAAAATATCCCAAACCTTACTGCATTTTACATATTAATTCTTTATTATAACTACCACTGCAACCCGGATTACAAACAGGAAAATCCTACGGCTTTTTCTTCTTTGAAATAGTAAGAGACGAACCTCAAACGTTCAAGTAGCTAACTAAGTCCAATATATGCAATAATTTTTTATTCAAATGATCGTCTTTTAATGTAAAGAAAACCAAACTAATTTTTAAATTTTCAGGTTTTTTTCTGGTTTGAATTAAAAAATAGAAATTATTCTTCAGACACCGTAAATATTTTTGCACTTTGCAGCTAAATAAAATTATTTTTTTTAAATTATCAGGAATTATTCTAGTTTCAGTTGACAAATAAGATTTTTTTTCAAGAAATCGAGCAGCTAACTAAGTCCAATATATACAATGGTATGTTCTTCGAATGATCTCTTTTAATTAGGTTCCTAGCTACCGCTGCAAGCCGGAACTATTAAAAAAATATTTTATCTTTAATTAAAGGATGAACTAGATGTAGCAAGTTTTACTATTGAGACGAGTCGCTCTTACTATACAACATACAGTTTGTTATCACGAACTGTTTGCTTTGATGTATCTATTGATACCAAAATTTCGTTCTTTAGAGTTTTGGTTACTATTGAGACAAGTAGCTATTATTACTATAGAGTTCATTACCATGAACTGTTTGATTGCTTCAAAATTCAAATATCTTTGAAAAGGCTGCAGTATGAAAACACATCAAAAATGCAATTTTTTTGACAAAATTGATTCTATTTTTAAAAATATTTTATTTTTAAATACAAAAGTGACTAGTTGTAGCAAATTCCTTTAAAATGAGCCGTTATACAGCTCTCTATGATTTTCCAGTGTCAAGCTAGCCGAGGAGAAAAAACCAGAAAGAAAAAAATATCCCGTTTGTGGAGAATAACGTGGTTAAAGTCAATTTTCTAGATTTTCAAGCCAATATATTTTCTTTGTTATTCAAGCCAAAGGGCGGTAAGTTTCCTTTATAGGGGTTTCGGACAAGGCGGTTCTAAAGGTGTAATTTTTCTAGGGGTTAGGGGTTTTTATATTTCTTAACATTGGAAGTGATCGTCTCTTACAAGGTTGGTAGCTACCGCCTCAACCCGGATTCCTTATTATCTATTTCAGACCAGGGGGTTCTAATAATGTACTTTTGTTTTGATCTGACTCTATTTTTACGAGTTTTGGGTTTTTATATTTCTTAACATTGGACTGATCGTCTCACACTAGGATGCTAGCTACTGCTGCAACTCGGATTCATATATATAAGTTATGAGAGACAGCGTGGCCGAGTGGTCAAAGGCACTGGTGTTAGTAACCTGTCTCTTTGGAGGCGTGGGTTCAAATCTTACCGCTGGTTGCGATTATTATGATTTATGTACAAAAATCAAATATCTTTGAAAAGCCTGCAGTATGAAAAGACATCAAAAATGCAGTTTTTGGTGAAAAAATTTATTCTCTCTTAGAAATAATTTATTTTAGATACTAAAGATTTGTAACCCAATTAATTTCTGTTAAAATGAGCCATTAAACAACTCTCTACAATGTTCCACTGCCAAGATATCTGTGGAAAAGAAAGAAAGAAAAAAAAGAGAAAGAAAAAAATATGCCGTTTGTGGAGAATAACGTGGTTAAAGTCAATTTTTCTTGATTTTCAAGCCAATATATTTCCTTTGCTGTTCAAGCCAAGTGACAGAAAGTTTTCTATACAGGGGTTTCAGACATGGCGGTTCTAATGGTGTACTTTTTGTTTTGATCTGACCTTTTGCTTAGGAGTTATGGGTTTTTATATATCTTAACATTGGACGTGATCGTCTCTTACTAAGTTGCTAGCTACCGCTGCAACCTGGATTTTTGAACAAGGCGGTACTAATAGTAATATCTTACCGCTGGTATATGATTATGATTTATGTACAAAAATCAAATATTTTTGAAAAGACTGCAATATGAAAAGAATCAAAAATGCAGTTTTTAGTGGAAAAATTTATTCTCTTTTGGAAATAATTTATTTTTGTTACTAAAGATTTTTGACCCAATTAATTTCCTTTTAAATAAGCCATTGAACAACTCTCTGCGATTTTCCAGTTCCAAGCTATATGTGGAAAAGAAAAAAAATATCCCGTTTAGGGAGAATGTTGTAGTAGCTGCCACTTTTCTTGATTTTCCAGTCAATTTATTTCCCTTGCTGTTCAAGCCAAGGGACAGAAAGTTTCCTATATAAGGGTTTCGGACAAGGCGGTCTTAATGGTGTACGCTTTGTTTTGATCTGACTTATTTTTTAGAAGCTATGGGTTTTTATATTTCTTAATATTGGACGTGATGGTCTCTTACTAGGTCGCTAGCTACCACTGCAACCCGCATAGTAGCCTTAGCGATTCTAAACTGAAAAATAAAATATATAAGAAATTGAATTTTTGGTTTGGAAATGTATATTAAACCCCACGTCGGGTAGTTAGAACCTAACCAAAAATAAAACTGATTTTAAAATTTTAAGGTATTTTTCTAGCTTGAATTGAAAGATTTAAACTATTTCTCGGATACCATGGATATTTTTGCAGTTTATACAAACTGCAAAGAACGCATAAGGACAAAGTTAAAAATTATATTTATAAGTCCAAAAAGATGGCAACAATGCAGGCTGATCTTTGTAAATTGAGAAACATTTTACGAATGTTTTATCGGGACTACGAAAAATATTCAAAATTACAGATTTAAATTTCCTCTGAAAGAACAAATTTTGTTGAAAAGTCGGCTAGAAATGCTTTGGCAAAACTTCATAGCAATATCCAAAAGAAATGTTGCATGTTTAATGAAAAACTTCCAAGGTGTGAAGTATGGACCAGCAACTGTGGAACAGTTAAAAGATGTAATGGGAAATATTAAACATACCTTTGAATATATGGAGACATAATTGTCCTTTACTTAGTTTCAGCTTTATTCGATGATCGAGCCTTTATATACTAACTACATCCAACGACTATGACGTTATTGATCAATACTGTACATAAAAAATGAAGTTTTTCGTAAAAAATTGATTCTACTAAAAAAAATTAATTAAAAATGGCACTAGATCTGGAGATTTCGTTTAAAATGAGCCATTGAACAACTCTCTACGATGGTCCAGTGCCAAGCTATCTGTGGAAAAGAAAGAAGAAAGAAAAATAGATGCCGTTTAGGCAGAATGCTGTAGTACCTGCCACTTTTCTTGATTTTCAAGCCAATATATTTCCCTTGCTGTTCAAGCCAAATGACAGAAAGTTTCTGTTAGAGGGATTTCAGACATGGCGGTTCTAAAGGTGTATTTTTTTTCGATCTGACTGTTTTTTTCAGGTGTTATGGGTTTTTATATTTATTAACATTGGACGTGATTGTCTCTTACTAGGTTGCTAGCTACCACTGTGACCCGGATTAATCTGAATCTTTTCTCAGGATTTATGGGTTACTTTAGTTTTAACTATGGGGCGTGATCGTCTCTTACTAGGTTACTAGCTACCGCTGCAACCCGGATTATATAAAAAAACATAATTGACAAATACCATTTATGATGAACTGTATCGGTCCTTTCTGTAATAAGCTGCTAGCTACCGCTGCAAGCTGGAAAATAGACTGAATACAAACAGGAAAAAGCCTACGGCTTTTTCTTCTTTGAAATAGTAAGAGACGAACCTCAAGTAATCAAGTAGCTAAATAATTCCAATGTATGCAATTGCTTGTTATTCCAATGATCGTCTTTTAATGTAAAACCCCTGGATATATCAGTTACTGTGGGCAAGAGATTGGTCTTCACTGTAATTTTTCCTCCGTCCTCACGATCTTTCCCCGTGATTGCAGGAACATATGTCCACATAAGCATACATATTAGAAGATGATCTTCACGGAGACTCTTAAGACTGATATAACTCTACAAGCCTACGCTGTAGTTAAGTGGCATATACCAGTTAGTACAGGCACGAGTTCGTTCCTTATTATAAAACTCAATTGAAATACTGTTCCTGTTCAAATTATATCTATTTTTGCAATACATTTATGGAAATTTGCTGTGTATTTAATGTTTTGGATACCATGGGCTAAAGTTTGTTCTTTGCTATAATTATATGTCTTAACATTGGACGTTATCGTCTCTTACTAGGTTGCTAGCTACCGCTGCAACCCGGATCAATTGCAACTGGGGTTCATTCTATGCTATATGATTACAAACAGGAAAAAGCCTTTGGCTTTTTCTCCTTTGAAGTAGTAAGAGACGAAGTTCAAACAATCAAATAGCTAACTAAGTCCAATGTATGCGATGGTTTTTTATTATTCTAATGATCGTCTTTTAATGTAATATGATTTATGTACAAAAATCAAATATCTTTGAAAAGACTGCAGTATGAAAAAACATCAAAAATGCAGTTTTTAGCGGAAAAATTTATTCCCTTTTATAAATAATTTATTTTAGTTACAAAATATTTTTAACCGTATTAATTTCCTTTAAAATGAGCCATTGAACAACTCTCTACGATGTTCCAGGGCCAAGCTATCTGTGGAAAAGAGAAAAAAATATCCTGTTTAGGCAGAATGTTGTAGTAGCTGCCATTTTTCTTGACTTTCAAGCCAATATATTTCCCTTGCTGTTCAAGCCAAGGGATAGAGATTTTGCTATATACAGGTTTCGGACAAGGTGGTTCTAACGGTGTACTTTTTGTTTTGACTCGGCTTTTTTAGGAGCTGTGGGTTTTTATATTTCTTAATATTGGACGTGATCGTCTCTTACTAGGTTGCTAGCTACCGCTGCAACCCGGATTTGACTATGGGCTAAGGTTGATTCTTTACTGTAATATTATTCAAGCCAAAGGACGGTAAGTTTGCTATATAGAATTTTTAGACAGGGCGGTTCTAATAGTGTACTTCTTGTTTTGGTCTGAATTTTTTTCAGGAGTTATGGTTACTTTAGTTTTTACTATGAGGCGTGATCGTCTCTTACTAGGTTGCTAGCTACCGCTGCAAACCCGATCAAACAATCAAGTAGATAACAATGATTTCTTATTCTAATGATCGTCTTTTAATGTAATCTAATTACTCTAACTGTTATCGGTCTGATGTGATCTGTTCGCGGTCTGATCAGACCTGTTATTTGTTTAATGTGAAGTTACAAACAGGTATAAGCCTATGGATTTTTCTTAATTGGAATAGTAAGAGATAACCCGGCTACAACATACGATTTTTACGTCATTGATCAATCTTTAACATGAAGTATGCAGGTTTTCGTAAAAAATATATTCTAATTTAAAAATAATTCGTTTTAATTACAAATGGTTTTTAACCCATTAGTTTCCTTTAAAATGAGCCATTGAAAAATCCTCTACAATGTTCCAGTGCCAAGTCATCTGTAGAATAAAAAAAGAAAAAAAAGATGCCGTTTAGGCAGACTGCGTAAATGCACGCGTAAGGATTGCTACCAAGACGATCACAAGACATCTTAGTAGCAATCCTTACGCATGCTCGAGCTTATTCTGATTTTAATAAAAAATTATTAAACCTTGTTAAGCAACTCCAGTTTATGATGCTGTATGTTATGAGTATTTTTCAGATCGATTCTTTATTTTCGTCCCTTAATGTAATTACTAGATTACATCTATCGCTAATTTTACTATGGTCTAGAGTTCGTTCTTTACTATAAAACCGCTGACACTCGGATTGACGCAAAACATTTTTCAAAGAACATTACAAACAGGAAAAAGGCTATGGCTTTTTCTTATTTGGAATAGTAAGAGACGAATCAGGCAGCTAAATAATTCTAGTAATTAAGTATAGTTAAGTTGCCTATACATGTTAATATAGGCAAGAGTTAGTTCTTTATTATAATATGGGTTACAGTTCGTTCCTTATTGTAAACACCACAAAATACACACCTCTCTCCACTGAAAAACTTCTTACTTTGAGAAATACACTTAAGGAGACAAGACTTTTCATTATTGATGAAATTAGTATGGTTACGTCTCTTCTTTTAACCTGCATTCACTAAAGACTATCAGAAATAATGGCAGTTGATTTGCCAATGGGTAATGCTAACTGCGTATTTTTGGGAGATTTTCTTCAATTAAGACCAGCAAGTGGTAATCCTCCTTATATACCTCTCACGTGACTAGAAGTAAAAAATAGAATCGGATCAGTCGGTACTTTCAACCTCTGGCATCTATTTGAGTATGAGGAACTAAGCATAAATGTGAGACAAAAGATGGATTAGAGTTATGCTCATACACTTGATGAAATTAGACAGGAGTTTTGCACTGGTGAAAATTTGAATAGTCTTCACAAGAGAAAAATTGGGAACTCCTACAGAGCTTCAAATGACGAAATTAAATATCTTTACTCAAATCCCTTAATACAGACCGATTTGAACCCGCAAACCTTCAATCTTCAGGCACACTTTCATACATTATGCTGTAGTAAGGTATTCATTGATTTGATTTGTCCACAAAACTGTGTATATACCCATAAATAGATTTTGACAAACTTAGTCTAATGAAAATCTTTTACAATTTTAATTGAATCGTTTAAAATTATATCATACATAAAAATATTTTATAATAATTATTTTTAATTTCTATATGTATACTCAACAAGATACATTTAGAGAACGGACTCTAGCCAATAGTAACTGAAATATTAGAACAGATCGTAATAAGCATGAAATATTTTAACAAATCATCATAAGCAAGATGATGCGAAACACTTGTCTTTTGAGAAGTTTACAAATAGAACTGGATGCTGGTATCCGGGTTGCAGCGGTAGCTAGCAACCTAGTAAGAGACGATCACGTCCCATACTAAGAAACACCGTAGCCCGTAACTCATAAATATATACTGTCGTATCAAAACAGAATGTGTAATTTAATAAGTACCTTTTAAAAAACCCTTTTTTATTAAAATATTTTTGTTTTTAACAAAATTTATTGTAATAGTGACTCGTCTAAATAGTAACAGACACACTAAAAAAAGGAATTTTAAGATAAAGAGGTACATCAAAAGAATCGGATATTATGCTGAGTTTAAGAATATAATTTTCATCAATTTTTTACATTAAGGAAAAAACCTTTGTAATTGAATCACTAAAAGTAATCATTACATATCCGGGGTGCAGTAGTAGCTGGAAGACTAGTAAGAGACGATCACGTACCATGTTAATAAAAAAAACAACCCATAGCTCCTTCTTTCAGAAAACTTCATAGTTATATACAAAAGAAATTTTGCATGTTTAGTGAAAAGCTTTCAAGGGATGGACCGGCAACTGTGGAACAGTTTGCAGATGTAATGGGAAATCTTATACATCACTGTGAATATATGGAGGCATCATTGTCTTTTACTTAGTTTCAGCTTAAATTCAATGATCAAGCCTTTATATAATCTTTTATAGGGGTTTCGGACAAGGTGGTTCGAATGGTGCACTTTTTGTTTTGATCTGATAGGATTTTATCGGTTTTGACTGAATTTTAGGAGTAAAGGGTTTTTATATTTCTTAACATTGGACGTGATCTTCTCTTAATAGGTTGCTAGCTACTGCTGCACCCCGGATTTAATGTAAAACAGGAAAAAGCCCAAGGCTTTTTCTTAACTGGAATAGTAAGAGACAACCAGGCTACAGCCTACGACTATTACATCGTTGGTCAATCTTTAGAAAGACTATATCCGAGTTGCAGTGGTAGCTAGCAACATAGTAAGAGACGATAATTAACTAGACCCATTCTTCATATTATGAAGTCTAATGGTTATAGTCTAATAATGGCATATTCTAATGGTTTGCTTTGTAGTTCAATTTCTATAGTTTATAGTTTGTTCTTTACTATAATTTTTTAGGAGCTATGGGTTTTTATATTTCTTAACATTGGACGTCATCGTCTCTTACTAGGTTGCTAGCTACCGCTGCAACCCGGATGACTGAAGAAGAAAAAAAACACATTGTGCCCACATCGTTGTTTACTCAGACAGTGCTAGCGCGCTGCCTATGATAATAAACTGATTACACACAGGAAAAAGCCTACGACTTTTTCTTCTTTGAAATAGTAAGAGACGAGTCTCAAACATTCATGTAGCTAGCTAATTCCAATGTATACAATTGTTTGTTATTCCAATGATCGTCTTTTAATGTAACTAGGTTTCAGCCATCTCTACAGCCATGATACTGATGGAAAAAACATAATCCCTATTTATGTTTCAGTTAACATGGGCTAGGTGTCGTTCTTTATTGTACTATATGTAAACTTTTTAAAAGACAAGTGTGTTGCATCATCATGCTTCTGTTTACACCTGAAGGCCCAATGAGAGTTAGAATGTTTTGGTATTAACACACACCTATTAGGCATCTGCTCTCCTCCCTAACAAGGAAAGAAACAGAGAGTATAAGGCAGTGGCAGATTCAGGGGAGGGGCGAGGGGGTTGCCCCCCTAACGTAGTCTAAAGTAATGAAATTTACTTAATTAACGCAAGATTGCGTTAATTAAACTCGCTCCTAACGTAAGTTTATCGGATCAAAATCCAAGTTTAGTAGATCTTTTTAATGGAATTCTTTGAAAAATCTTTGGGCCATAGGCTTGATTTTACTCCAAAATTGTTTTATGCAGTTAAATAATAGCAATATGGTATGCTGTATGCTTTAAAGTACTAAGATGTCATCTTACTATAGAAACAAATTCCATTATTGAAAATTTTGCTATCTGTTTGATAGTGTTACTGGCTGTATGTACATAGACATTGAGAAAAAAACTGATGATTACCAAAAAAAATTCATTTGGAAACAAAAGCATGTATAAACTGTATATACTGCTCTATTAGAACTACTATTTAATTGAGTTTACATAGGATTATCTATCATTAACAAATTTTGGCTTAAAATTTATAAATTTATTTTAAAATTTTGCTTGTAATACATCTAATTAGTAGATTTTTTGAATGGAATTTTTTGAAAAATCTTTGGACCATAGGCTTGATTTTAGTCCAAAATTGTTCTATACCATTAAATTATAACAATATATTTCTTGATCAGTGAGTGTAGCTGGGGTAATGTCAGGAGACTCGGTGCTGTGGGAAATTGTTAGTAGTAGTAGTCAAGGCTGTCTTCATGAAAAGGATTAAAAGGTTTACATTTTCCCAAGCGAAATGTTTGTCAGACTCGTTAAAACTTAATAAAAATGGATAAAAATACACTTTTGACGTTTTGTTGAATTTTCCGTTTTGCCTCCCCCACCTAACAAAAAAAATTACCCTCCTACACTGAACCAAAATCCTTGATACGGCACTGGTAGTAGTAAGAGTTTCACTTTCTAATTAAGACCGGTCATTTTTTTTATTATTAAGTCTAGTTACCCACTGTACATTTTGAATTAAGACCCGTTATTAGATTTCTTCTTTTTACGTGTGCTGACTGGAATGCCCAACATGTGCATTCGTATTTTACGTTCATACTATTCGACCGAAAAATCAAAAATGAAAAAACACTGAAAATGATTAAAAAAAAAAATACGATGATGTTGAAAAGAAATAAATGTTATGTTTTTATTACAGAATTTACATTCAGAATTAATTGATATAGATGTAGAGCAGACCTTTATAGCCACCCCCACCCCATCCGTTTAAATAAATCTTTATATTACTGAATATAAGTTACAGTTATAATGTTTTTGTATTAAAACAAAACTACTAGCCATCTGCCCTCCATCCTAACAGAAGAATCGGAATAACAAAACAATCATATATAGCCTACACTCTATAACGTGTGTCTTGACCTTCCTTGATTTCGCAAAGTTCACATATAAGTAAAACCAATAAATCGGATCCAAACTGGATATAAGATAAGATTTTGTCATTGAAACGCTCTTTATTTTGTATTTTAAACGAAATCCTTGAATAAATACCAAAAATCAATGCATTATTTTTTCATTCAAATCGTAGTCAAATACACCGTAAATTAGTCCAAAGAAATCAATAAGAATCAAAAATCAGAATTTAAGAAAATGAAGCGAAAATAGTGAAAATTTTTAGTTTATTTAGCAGTAACAGAGGTCTTTAAACTCCCTCTCCCCCAGAAGTTTCCCAAAACCGTCGGAAAATTTCCCCAGGAAAATAGCCGATGGTAAAATCTCCCAATTTTCCTTTCATAAAAAAAGCCTAGACCTGAAATACTCGCGAGAATCAAGAGGTATTAAATAGCAACCCCTCCCCCCTCCACCCCTTCCTTTGAACTAATTCAGTTTATACCTGAAGGCCCAATGAAAGTTAGAATGTTTTGGTATTAGCACACACCTATTAAGCATCTGCTCTCCTCCCTAACAAGGAAAGAAACAGAGTGTAAGGCAGTGGCGGATCCAGGGGAGGGGAGAGGGGGCGCCCCCTTAACGTAGTCTAAAGTAATGTAATTTACTTAATTAACGCAAGATTGCGTTAATTGAACTTGCTCCTAATGCAAGTTTATCGGATCAACCTATTTTGCAGCCCCCCTCCCCCTAAAAAATCCTGGATCCGCCCCTGGTGTAAGGGCACTATAAATTTTAATTTTTAATTCAATGAACCCTGTTCCAAAGTTTATGAGACCACCTCTTCCACATAAAGTGCCCCTGGCAAAATAAATAAGTATTAATTTTTTGAACCCTTATGGCTGTTTACTTAAGTAACGCTATAGCATTAGTTCGGACCTAAAAAGGTGAATAGAAAAAGGTGAGTAGAAGGAACAGTTTTGAATCGAGATCCAGCAAGAGCTCGCGAAAAAGCACTCAAATAGATATGGCACAACGAATATTAAAGTTTATGGATGAAGGAAGAATAGCTAGAGAAGAAAAGGAAGAGTTTAAAAGAACCATGATAGGCCTAATCGAAGCCCGCTGGGGAATTCCAGAAAGGGAGATTTTATCACAACTAACTTCTAGGCTGTCAGATCGCCATAATAATTTGTCTAAGAATCAATCGCAAAAAAGACAATTACCAGACATTAAACACTTTTACGGGAAAACATGATACTTTGTTGCCTATGGGGAAAGGTGGACCGGCCCATAAAACAAATTGGGAGGCTACGCCGCCCTGTCGGAAAAACAAAATACTTGATACGCGTGTTCGAAATATTGATAATCCACAGAAATGGGATGCAGAAGTAAACAGACAACATAATATTGAAAATAAGACGCGCGAGAATGATTTTTCGAGAAAATTTCCAGAAAATGGAAAACTCGAGAACACTTTTAATGAATATGAGACGCTAGCAAGTACAGGCCAAACTGAAGCGCGAATTTTGCCAGAGAATAAGGAGACGAAAGTTATTGTACGCGCTTTTCCTCGGAAAGTTCGAGAAATGTTAGTAGAATATGAAAAACCAAATGTCGGAGTTCAGTTCCCATTTGATAACGAACTATTTGTTTCGGCGGTAAGAATAAAGAAGACCAAAAGAGAGAAAAAGATATTAAACGGAGCTAAAATGAAGTAATGCAGTCAAAGATCGTGGACACTGAAGTCCAAATCAGAGATAACGATGATTCATTACTTTGCGCGAATGACAGAAATGAGAAAAGTAGAGACGAAAAGAGGAATGCAAAGAAGAGATAAAATTTGGAGATTCAGCCTGCAGTGGCGAAAAATAAAAGAATGTTGGATGGGTTGTGCCTTGAAAACATAAATAATAGGAAGAAAAATAAAATATTGGATGGGATGTGCCTTGAAAACATAAATAATAAGAAGGAGAAAGAGGTCAAAGACCCATGAGGAATAAAACAAGATGGTTACGAGATAAATATGAATGACCTACAACGGGTTGGGGGAAAGTTGGGAGATATTGAATGTCGAGTCGGATTGGAAAAATTTGGGAAGGAGTTCGATATTGGTCTGATCTACTCAAGAGAGGGTTTATTCCTTTATGAGGGGGAGGAATCCCTTGGGGAAGATCCCCTGCGGGAAGTCGCAAAAGATAGCCCTTTTCCTCAATGCACCACTGGCGGACGAGTTGTGATCCCTTTACCGAGATTTTGCCTCTCTGATCTGGAGTCCTTGGGGGATACTCTCTCCCAGTCACTTCATTTTTCACCCAAACCTTTGGCCAGTAACCCTATTCATAGCTGTTATTCTTCATGGGAATCGACAATTATTTTCAGAAAACCATATTCAGTATCGAAGTTTTATTTTCAATTAGCATCAATGCATATTCTTCATTTAATTATTCCAGGGGAGGGAACCCAGAAGAAAGGCGATTCATAGTTCGCTCAAAATTTTACTTCATTCCCAGTACCCTTATCGTTTTCACAGGCCTTTGCATTTTCGGCCTTAGATTATTTGAAATTATGCCAAGGGGCAATTCACTTTTTGATTGAGATGTAGGGTTGTCTCCACAGATGGAAATTAAGAGGCTAGTGCAGCCAAATCTTTTACGATAGCTGGCATCATCACATGTGCCAGAAACTGATTCTCTGCTTCTCTCAAATGTAAATTCGTGAGAGCGAAAAAATTTTTGTTTTGAATTGTGCTGCACGCAATCATTATCTACGAATCTTGAAGACTTCAACTTTCAAAATTTAGTGCGGATGCTATGCGATTTAGACCATGGTAGTCCTACAGTAGAGACGTGTCGAGGACGACCGATCCAGAGCCAAGCGTTGGAAATAGTAGCACAGACACTGGTGGAAGATAGAAGGCAAATATATTTTGTAAAGTTGAAGTTATGTGTTTATGTTTGTAAGGGTGGACCAAGGTAGCGCGTGGGCGGTCATTTATCTTACGGGGGGAGGTGATGGGGTTCCAACCCCTGTTTCTTTTCATTTCAGATAAATGACCTATTTTCGTTTTCTTAATTACATTTGCTTATAGTATAATTTCAAAAGACAGGTTAAATTCTGTTACTAAGCTATAGTGGTTTTGCAATATGTAAGCTTTGAACTAAGTTCTATTTTCGTACTTCCTGGTTTGGGAGTCATTGAAAGATAAATCTAAGAGATAAAATTGGGTTTGAATGGGAATGTAGCTGATTGGGTGGGCCAAGTGACGGTCCACCCCTACGGACAGTGCTGTAAAGATTATTATTTTTTAGTCTGTGTTTTGACCCCGTTTGGGGAAGGATATTTCTGTTGTTATATGTGACCCTTTTGGAAGAATACAAGTAAGGTATTTTCTACAAACTATGTATTGTTTTCCGTAACCCAGGCAGGGTAGTAATAGATCTACGAGGTACCGTCGTTATTATATTGACAGGGAGGTTTGTTACCTCCAAGGAGAGAGTTAAGAGATTTTCTAGCCGTAACCCAAGGCGGGAACATTTGGCTTTAGAAAGTGGCTATTTGACCACTCGATCGCGTTATAAAACCCTGGGACAGGGTATACTGTAAATAGGGTAGTACCAAACCCGATATTTGCAGAACCGGTGTGGTAGAAACGGGCATAGCATTATAATTTGGGGCTTTCCCCTCCAATAAGTGGTGACACCCTTATATTACCACGCCAGTGGTGTTGTGGCCTACCGGTATAACACTGGTAACTAAACACCACGAATATTGGTGCCAGCAGTAGCTAGCACTACGAACGCATGTGAGGGAGGAGACTTCCCCCCCACCAATGTTTACGCTAAGGTTTTAGTTTTTATCTCAAGGCTTAAAAAGGAACGCAATGCGATAAAAGTATAGCTCAAAATAACATATATACAATAATATATGCATGTAACACGGAACAATTAATCAAAATTGCATATTATGAGTTGAGGCTCATCCAAATCATGGGCCAGGGGGCTCACCATTCCACAATCTATGAAAGCAACCCTGCAATAACTAAAAATATAAAGTATTTTTGAATACAACTTCCACAACTCAAACGGTCCAACATTCTACAGCCCAAAGAGTCTCTCTAATCTCCTAAATCGGGAACGGAGGAGATCAGTGAAGTTCCGCCCCGTATTGGATTAGTCTCCAACCTCCCCCGCCCCCGCTCCAACTGTCTACGCTAAAGTTTTCTTCTTTGTGCCAACTACACTGCCCCCACGCCAAAGACTTTAATAAGGTAAAGTTTTGTATGGGAAGAATACATAGTAAATCTATTATAAAATACTAAAAATTACAGCCATACTTAAAATAAGGTTAAATGCTAAATTATTGCGATAAATGCTAAATTATTGTGGCACAAAAAATCCGAAAAATTGTCTAATCAAAATGATGCTGTTCTTTCTGCATCAACAAATGGAATAACCTAGCAAAATCCATTCATTGTTGCGTGAAAAAGTCAGGTTTGATTTTTCAGAGGCATTTAAATTAAGCTGTGTATAGCAAAGGTCATAAGGCTTCAATGTTTTATTATTATTAATTTTAAAAAAACCGTACATAAAAATAAGTTTTCTCAGAAGAGTGAAGAGCCATATTGAACTCAGGACCAGCAGAAATTAATTCCTTTTATACTTAAAACTCAAAAAGACCAGAAATTACTGTTAAAGAATAAACAAAACCCCGAATGAACAGAATTTAAAATGAACTATCTTACAAACGTAAAGACAACCGGTGCAAACATAAATAAATGAATAAATCTTATATAGCTTCAATATTTTTTATTATTTTCCCCCCAGAGCTACTTTATATGAAAGGGTTAATAATATCATTTTGTTAAAAATAGTTGAAAGGTTAAGTAACAAACCTCTGGCCTTGACTAACCCCCCAGGGCCCGCGGACAGGAAGGGCTTCTCGTATGATCATCAGAGAGGGCTCATTCGATTTGAAATTGGAAGTTTTAGTCCACCTCTTAAGAGTCAAAATTGATCGAAGGGCAAATAACCCCTCCTCCCACACGCCCTTTTCCCCACCCGTTTCTTTGAACTAATTCCGTTTATACCTGAAGGTCGAATGAGAGTTAAAATGTTTTGGTATTAACACACACATATTAGGCATCTGCTCTCCTTCCTAACAAGGAAAGAAACAGAGAGTGTAAGGCAGTGGAAGATCCAGGGCAGGGGACACTCCCCCCCAATCCTCAAGGCAAGGGTTTTAAGTTATACCCTAGGGACATCTAAGGTTTTTAGAGAAGGCGGTGTCGTAGAAACTTCAAAAAAGGCTCATTCGATTGGAAATTCAAAGGGCTAGTGCCCTTTTTAATAGTCGAAAGTGATTTGAGGGCAACTAACCCTTCTCTCAAGCCCACCTTTTTCCCAAACACATCCAATCAAAATTTTGAGACAGCCATTTAATTAAACATAGTTTTAAGTTCTGGAAATTAGGTCTTTGAGGATGACAACTCCCCCACAGCCCTCAGGGCAAGGGTTTTAATTTAAGGATTCTCCGAATGCTTCCCATTATTTCTTATGGAAGGGATGCTCGTATAAACTTTAGAGACGGCTCATTTGACTGAAAATTGAAAGTTCTTGTTCACTTTTTAAGAGTCAAAAGAGATTGGAGGGTAACTAGCCCCCCCCCTCATCCACGCCCTGAATGCATCAGATAAAAATTTTGAGATAGACATTTTGTTAAAATAGTTCAAAGTTCTGATAACAAAAAACTTCGGTGTCAACACAGCCCACCAGGGCCCAGGGGTAGGCGTTGTAAGTTATACCCTGGGGCATAATTTATTAAGATGGGTTTATAACTTATGGGAAGGGGTTTTGTATGGAAAGAACACATAGGAAATCTATTATAATTATCCAACTATAAGGTTAAAATACATACTCTGTGATAGATGCAAAATTGCTTTGGCACACAAAATCCTATTAAGGCCAATTCCAAAGAGTCGCGATTCTTTTGTGTCAGCAAGTGAAATTGTCTAAACTCCCTTATTGGAGCTATTTTTTCAATCCATTCATTGTTGTTAATCACTGTCCACAAGTTATGCAAGCTGTCTATTGTTCATATATAAGGTTTTTATCAAAGAGGTAATCGTATAGAATTTGTAAAAAGCCTCATTCGATTTAAATTGAAAGTTCTAGATCTGTTTTTTAAAGTCAATAATAATAGGACTGTAAGTACCCCCCCCCCCTCCATGCCATAAAAACTTGAAACTTTTTGCAATCAAAAACGAAAAAAAATTAACTAAAAAAAACTTTCCAAAAAATTAGTTTTTCAAAGAAAAGTAAAGGTCATTTTAAACTTTTAGCTCAGTTGATACGAATACCTGTTAAAATTCAAACTCAAAACGACCAGAAATTACAATTAAAGATGAAATGAAACCCAAAACGAACAGAAATTAAATAAACAATCTTAGCAAAAACATACAACAAGTAATAATATAAATGAATAAATACATCTTAAAGCGAGTAATACTTAGATTGAATATGAAAATCAAGCTTCAAACGAAAACAAATTTTTGGCTATTAAAGTATAAATGAAACTTAAAACGAACAGAAATTAAATAAACAATCAATGTGAACAAACATACAATATATATTAATGTAAATGAATGAATAAATCTTAAAACGAGTGAAAATTAAAAACAATATGTAAATCAAGTTTGAATCAAATAAAAATAACTACAAACAAGAGTTTGGGTATCGCCTCACTGCAGAAGCCTAAACCTACTCCGTCATTGGCGCATTACTGAAAACGAATTATATTACAAATGTTTCCCTTTGTACTTAATATTGAAAATAAATATTAAAATTACAGTAAAATTTTGAACTGATGAGCTTTTAGCAATTAATATGATTATGCATCAAATATTCAGTTTAATTTGTTAGTTCTTTTCAAGATTGGTCAAGACAAATATAGTTTCACTACAGCAAAATTTGGATACTGCCCCCTTCTTTAACTGTAAAAACCTAAAGCCTTCTGCGTCATTGGTGCTTCACTGAAAACGAATTACTCGTATTACAAATTTATTATTTTCCAGTTTTTACAGCATTGAAAATGAAAATAAAAATTACAGTGAAAAAAAATCTTGAACTGATGGATCTTTCAACAATTAATATCATCATATATCTAATATTCAATTTGATTTTGTTTATACTTTGTAAGACTGTTCAAGACTCATATAGTTTTGCCATTTTTTTAACTCTGCCATTTTTTCTAACTCATCGTGTTAGTTTGTCATGAAAACATTCAGCGGAAAACTGCACCTCAAACTTTGTGGAACATGCATTTACTTGCATGAAACACCAAAATATAATAAAATGTCAAGTTTCGGAGTGTTCCACCACTCGCAAGAAAGTGCCATTGGTATTTTTGAATCCGCATGGTCAATTTAGGGGGTGGAGGGTAGGCTAATTCTCATAGCAGCCCCATTTCGTCCTGGTATGATTCACATTTTCAACACCTGGCGTCCGGACTATCATATAATCTACCAAGCAAACAACTACCCCAAATCAGTATCATTAAATAAATGAAACCCAAAACGAACAAAAATTAAAATAAATATTAGAGTCAAACTCAAAACGAGCATAAATTAATATGAGTAGAGTTCTAAGCCCCTATGCCTTCTAAAAGCCAGAATATAATTTGTACTTTACTGAAAAAAAAATTAAAATGAGTTTACTAAAAAAAATGTGCATTGTCAATTTAATATATATATGCTGATATTTATTCCCTAAAATCTTAATTAATTTTTGATTTTTTGAAGTTACAAAATTGAAAACATTTCAAAGAATTGTTTTCAGTAAAGCGCAAATGACGCAGTAGGTTTTAGGCTTCGGCAGTGAGGCGATACCCAAACTCTTGTTTGTAGTTATTTTATTCGATTCAAACTTGATTTGCATATTATTTTTATGTTTATCTCGTTTTAAGATTTAATTATTCATTGACATTAATATATATTGTATGTTTGTTCGCATTGATTGTTTATTTAATTTCTGTTCGTTTTAAGTTTCATTTATACTTTAATAGCAAAACATTTTTTTTCGTTTTATGCTTGATTTTCGTATTCAATCTAAGCATTACTCACTTTAAGATCTATTTATTCATTTATATTATTACTTGTTGTATGTTTTTTGCTATGATTGTTTATTTAATTTCTGTTCGTTTTGGGTTTCATTATTCTTTAATTGTAATTTCTGGTCGTTTTGAGTTTGAATAACAGGTATTCGTATCAACTGAGCTTAAGTTTAAAATGGCCTTTACTTTTCTTTGAAAAACTTATTTTCTGGAAAGTTTTTTTTTAAATTAATTACATTAAAGAACAAACTGTAGCCCATAGTAACTGAATTATTATAGCACTTCACATAAGTGTTCCAAAATCTGGGTTGCAGTGATAGCTAGCAACCTAGTAAGAGATGATCAGCCGGGTTGCAGCGGTAGCTAGCAACTTAGTAAGAGACGATCACTTCCAATGTTAAGAAATATAAAACACATAACTCCTATAAAAAAAGTCAGATCAAAACAAAAAGTACACCATTAGAACCGCCTTGTCAGAAACCCCTACATAAGAAACTTTCTCTCCCTTGGCTTGAATAGCAAGGGAAATATATTGGCTTAAAAATCATGAAAAGTGGCGGCTACTACAACATTCTGCCTAAACGGCATATGTTTGTCTTTCTTCTTTCTTTCTTTTCCACAGATAGCTTGGCACTAGAACATCGTAGAGAAATGTTCAATGGCTCATTTTAAAGGAAATTAATTGGGTTGAAAATCTTTTGTAACTAAAATAAATTATTTCTAAAAGAGAATAAATTTTTCCACTAAAAACTGCATTTTTGATGTCTTTTCATACTGCAGTCTTTTCAAATACATTTGATTTTTGCACATAAATCATAATCGTATACCAGCGGTAACATTTGAACCCACGACTCCGAAGAGACTGGTGGCGAACACCAGTGCCTTGGACCGCTCGGCCACACTGCCTCTCATAACTATGTATGTGATCCGGATTGCATAGGTAGCTAGCAACCTAGTAAGAGACGATCACGTCCAATGTTAAGAAATATATCCGGGTTGCAGCGGTAGGTAGCAACCTAGTAAGAGACGATCACGTCCAATGTTAAGAAATATAAAAACCAGTAACTCCTAAGAAAAGAGTCAGATCAAGACATAAAGTAAACCATTAGAACAGCCTTGTCCGAAACCCCTACAAAGGAAACTTACCGCCCTTTGGCTTGAATAACAAAGAAAATATATTGCCTTGAAAATCAAGAAAATTGACTTTAACCACGTTATTGTCCACAAACGGGATATTTTTTTCTTTCTTCTTCTTCTTCTTTTCCACAGATAGCTTGGCACTGGAACATCGTAGAGAGTTGTTCATTGGCTCATTTTAAAGGAAATCTCTAGATCTAGTGCTATTTGTACTTAATTTTTTTTTAATTAATTATTTTTTACGAAAAACTTAATTTTTTAATATACAATATTGATCAATGACGTCATATTCGTTGGATGTAGTTAGTATTAAATAAAGGCTCGATCATCGAATTTAAGCTGAAACTAAGTAAAGGACAATTATGACTCCATATATTCACAGTGATGTATAAGATTTCCCATTACATCTGTAAACTGTTCCACAGTTGCCGGTCCATACCTTGGAAGCTTTTCACTAAACATGCAACATTACTTTTGGATATTATCCGGGTTGCAGCGGTAGCTAGCAACCTAGTCAGATACGATCACGTCCAATGTTAATAAATATAAAAACCCCTAAATCCTAAAAAAAGAGTCAGATCAAAACAAAAACCATTAGAACCGCCTTGTCAGAAACTCCTATAAAGGAAACTTACCGCCCTTTGGCTTGAATAACAAAGAAAATATATTGGCTTGAAAATCAAGAAAATTGACTTTAACCACGTTATTCTCCACAAACGGGATATTTTTTCTTTCGTCTTTTTCGTCTTTTTCACAGATAGCTTGGAAAATGGAACATCGTAGAGAGTTGTTTAATGACTAATTTTAAAGGAAATGTCTAGATCTAGTGCTATTTCTACTTAATTTTTTTTTTAAATTAATTATTTTTTACGAAAAACTTAATTTTTTATATACAATATTGCTCAATGACGACATAGTCGTTGGATGTAGTTAGTATTACATAAGGGCTCGATCATCGAATTTAAGCTGAAACTAAGTAAAGGACAATTATGCCTCCATATATTCACAGTGATGTATAAGATTTCCCATTACATCTGTAAACTGTTCCACAGTTGCCGGTCCGTACCTTGGAAACTGTTCACTAAACATGCAACATTTCTTTTGGATATTATCCGGGTTGCAGCGGTAGCTAGCAACCTAGTAAGAGACGATCACGTCCAATTTTAAGAAATATAAAAACCCCTAACTCCTAAAAAAAGAGTCAGATCAAAACAAAAAGTACACCATTAGAACCGCCTTGTCCGAAACCCTTATAAAGGAAACTTAGTGCCCTTTGGCTTGAATAACAAAGAAACTATATTGGCTTGAAAATCAAGAAAATTGACTTTAACCACGATATTCTCCACAAACGGGATATTTTTTTTTCTTCTTCTTCTTCTTTTCCACATATAGCTTGGCACTGGAACATCGTAGAGAGTTGTTCAATGGCTCATTTTAAAGGAAATCTCTAGATCTAGTGCTATTTGTACTTAATTTTTTTTTATATTAATTATTTTTTATACAAACCTAATTTTTTATATGCAATATTGATCAATGACGTCATAGTCGTTGGATGTAGTTAGTATTACATAAAGGCTCGATCATCAAATTTAAGCTGAAACTAAGTAAAGGACAATTATGCCTCCATATATTCACAGTGATTTAAAGGATTTCCCATTACATCTATAAACTGTTCTACGGTTGCCGGTCCATACCTTGGAAGCTTTTCACTAAACATGCAACATTTCTTTTGGATATTATCCGGGTTGCAGTGGTAGCTAGCAACCTAGTAAGAGACGATCACGTCCAATGTTAAGAAATATATCCGGGTTGCAGCGGTAGGTAGGAACCTAGTAAGAGACGATCACGTGCAATGTTAAGAAATATAAAAACCCCTAACTCCTAAAAAACAGTCAGATCAAAACAAAAAGTACACAATTAGAACCGCCTTGTCTGAAACCCTTATAAAAAAACTTATTGCCCTTTGGCTTGAATAACAAAGAAACTATATTGGCTTGAAAATCAAGAAAATTGACTTTACCACGTTATTCTCCACAAACGTGATATTTTTTTCTTTCTTCTTCTTCTTCTTTTCCACATATAGCTTGGCACTGGAACATCGTAGAGAGTTGTTCAATGGCTCATTTTAAAGGAAATCTCTAGATATAGTGCTATTTGTACTTAATTTTTTTTTATATTAATTATTTTTTACAAAAACTTAATTTTTTATATACAATATTGATCAATGACGTCATAGTCGTTGGATGTAGTTAGTATTACATAAAGGGTCGATCATCGAATTTAAGCTGAAACTAAGTAAAGGACAATTATGCCTCCATATATTCACAGTGATTTATAAGATTTCCCATTACATCTGTAAACTTTTCTACGGTTGCCGGTCCATACCTTGGAAGCTTTTCACTAAACATGCAACATTTCTTTTGGATATTATCCGGGTTGCAGTGGTAGCTAGCAACCTAGTAAGAGACGATCACGTCCAATGTTAAGAAATATATCTGGGTTGCAGCGGTAGGTAGCAACCTAGTAAGAGATGATCACGTCCAATGTTAAGAAATATAAAAACCCCTAACTCCTAAAAAAAGAGTCAGATCAAAACAAAAATACACCATTAGAATCGCCTTGTCCGAAACCCCTATAAAGGAAACTTACCGCCCTTTGGCTTGAATAACAAAGAAAATATATTGGCTTGAAAATCAAGAAAATTGACTTTAACCACGTTATTCTCCATAAACGGGATATTTTTTTTCTTTCTTCTTCTTCTTTTCCACAGATAGCTTGGCACTTGAATATCTTAGAGAGTTGTTCAATGGCTCATTTTAAAGGAAATCTCCAGATCTAGTGCTATTTGTACTTAATTTTTTTTTTAAATTAATTATTTTTTACGAAAAACTTAATTTTTTATATACAATATTGATCAATGACGTAATAGTTGATGGATGTAGTTAGTACATAAAGGCTCGATCATCAAATTTAAGCTGAAAATAAGTAAAGGACAATTATGCCTCCATATATTCACAGTGATGTATAAGATTTTCCATTACATCTGTAAACTGTTCCACAGTTGCCGGTCCATACCTTGGAAGCTTTCTACTAAACATACAGCATTTCTTTTGGATATTACTATGAAGTTTTGCGAAAGCATCTCTAGCTGACTTTTCAACAAAATCCATTCTTTCAGAGATAATTTTAATCTTTAGTTTTGAATATTTTTCGTAATCCCGGTAAAACATTCGTAACATTTTTCTCAATTTACAAAGATCAGCCTGTGCGTTCTTAGCAGCTGGTGTAAACTGCAAAAATATCCATGGTATCCGAGTAATAGTTTGAATATTTCAATTCAAGCTAGAAAAATACCTTAAAATGTTAAAATTAGTTTTATTTTTGGTTAGGTTCTAAGTACCCGAGTTTTAGAGTTTCAGTTAATATTGAGACGAGTCACTCTTACTATTCGGTTCATTACCACAAACTGTTTGAAAAATTTCAGTCACTATTAACTATAGTTCACCCTTTAATGTAATTTTGATTGTTTCAAAAATCAAATATCTTTGAAAAGACTGCAGTAAGAAAAATCATCAAAGATGCAGTTTTTTTGTAAAACGTGATTCGATTTTTATTTTTTGTTGTTGTTGTTTGATTAAAAAGGCACTAGAACTTTTTATTTCCGTTTGGAAGAGCCCTCTCGTGACATTTTAGGACTACTGGGTCAATACGATCACACCTGGGAAAAACAAAAAATAAAAAACAAACAAATAAACACGCATCCGTAATCTTTTTTCTGGCAAAAAATACCAAATTCCACATTTTGCAGATAGGAGCCTGAAACCCCCTACAGTTAGGATCAATGATACGTTGAAACCAATGTTGTGATTTTCATTAGGATTCTATGCTTTTTGGGGTGTGTTTTCCCCGTTTTCCGGGTTGCAGCGGTAGCTAGCAACCTAGTAAGAGACGATCACGTCCAATGTTAAGAAATATAAAACCCATAAATCCTAAAAAACGGAGTCAGATCGAAACAAAATGTACACCATTAGAACCGCCTTGTCCAAAACCCCTGTATAGGAAACCTTCTGTCCCTTGGCTTGAACAGCAAGGAAAATATATTGGCTTGAAAATCAAGAAAAGTGGCAGCTACTACAACATTCTGCCTAAACGAGATATTTTTTTCTTTTTTTCTTTTTTCTTTTCCACAGATAGCTTGGCACTGGAACATCGTAGAGAGTTGTTCAATTGCTCATTTTAAAGGAAATTAATTGGGTTAAAAATCTTTTGTAACTAAAATAAATTATTTCTAAGAGAGAATAAATTTTTTCACTAAAAACTACATTTTTGATGTCTTTTCATACTGCAGTCTTTTCAAAGATTTATTTACAATAAGGACCAAAGTCTATCTCATAGTAATTGATCCAACAGAGAAAAGAAAATGATGTCTTTGGTAGGCTATATATGACGTCAGGTTACATTTTATTTCCAATAAATTGGAACAGCTAAAGCAAAAAGCCTGAAGAATGTCCGAGGCAATGAAATTTTTGGACGAAATATAAAGCGTGACGACATATGTCACTAGAAGACACACAACATCAAACATCACAACGATCCCAAAATGTAAATAACGGACAATTAAACTAATCCAGGTTGGAGCTGTAGTAGCGATAGAGATGGCTGAGACACAATAAAGAACAAACCATGGCAGATATCGGGCTTAGTTTGATGCCTCATTTTCTGAAGATCGTCTCTTGCTATTCCAAAAAAAGCCATAGGCTTTTTCCTGTTTGTAGTCCGGTTTCCAGTGGTAATATAATAAAAACGAAATCTAGACTACAGTAAAATTAGCTAGCTGCCGATACAATCCAGGTTGCAGTGGTAGCTAGAAACCTGATTAGAGACAATCACGTCCCATAGTAATTTTGTAATAAAGAACGAATATACTGATTGTCTACTAATAACTATATACGATCTATATAGTGACATGGCGTAATATATAACACCAATTGTGTACTAATTACCATATATGACGTGATGAGTGACGTGATGTAAAAATTGAAAAAAATCAATTTTTATTTATTTTAATTTTTAGTTCAGAATCGCTAAGGTTATAAACTGCAAAAATATTTATGGTATTTGATCAGTAATTTTAATCTTTTAATTTAAACTAGAAAAATACCAGAAAATTTTTAACTTAATTCTATTTTTTCTTAGGTTTTTCTTACTTGATACGAGAACTAAACATCCTTTAACCGAGGTGAGGTTTAATTAAATATGACTACCTTATTATTGAATGCTACAGAAAAATCGTTCGATTTAAGCAATAAAAAATTAAACAGAAAGAAAGAAATAAATAAAGAAAGAAAAGAAAAAAAGTCTTCAAACATAAGGCACAAGACAAAGAGAGTAAGACAAATTCTGTTTCAGAAATGAGTTGAGTTTCTGGCCTTACACAAATTTTGACCAATTTCAATATGGAAGAAAGCCCTGTGATTACTATTCAATGTGATGGTGGTGATGTTAAATTCGAGAACTCCCTTTTAATAGCTGTTAGTGATGTCTTCAAGGTCATGCTAGAAGCAGACATGCTTGAAAAAGAAACCAATCTTGTTCTAGCCCATGATTTGAACTTTGAAACTATGAAAAGTATTATCGATTACTATAAAGATGGTTTCGAAAAAGGTTTCTGGAAGGTTTCTTGTTCTGAAACAGCAAACAGAGATTCATTTACATATATTGTAGAAAAAGTACAACTTTTTAACTATTAAAGAGGAAATTAATCAATATTTGCTCCAAAGTTATTTTGTCAAGCAAGATTTAACAATTTTTGAAAGTGTTTTCACTTATGGAAACCAGAATGAGAAAAAGTTAATTGTAAGAGAGATTGCTCGTAAGATTGCGGAAGGGGAAAAAGTTCCCCAGTTTGTTGCCAATTTTATTGCTCAGGATTTTGTAGAATTAGCTAAATATTGTTGTGCTGCTTTAAAAAACAACGAATTTACTAGATTTCAAGGTTTTTTAAAGACACTTTACAGTCGGCTATCCAAAGACTCTGAAAAAAAATTCAGTGGCGTTTATGGAAATTGTAGGAGTGATAGATATGCAAAACTTTTCTAGACGAGAAGTTGAATCCATTCTACAAAATCTTGCTATTTCTCCAAAGTTCCAGGGGTTCAAGCTACTACTTAAAAAAACCCTCAAATGCATTGACAAAATACGTGGCCGCAATTACAAAGAGATTTGTAGCCCTCATTATAAAGTTCCCAAATACGTATTGCGTTTCTAAGTATATCCGGGTTGCAGAGGTAGCTAGCAACCTTGTAAGAGACGATCACTCCAATGTTAATAAATATAAAAACCCAAAACTCCTAAGAAAAAAGTCAGATCAAAACAAAGAGTATACCATTTGAACTTCCTTGTCCAAAAACTCTATTTAGGAAACTTTCTGTCATTTGACTTTAACAGCAAGGGATATATATTGGCTTGAAAATCAAGAAAAGTGATAGCTACTACAGCATTCTGCCCAAGCGTATCTTTTTTTCTTTTTTCTTTTTTCTTCTTTTCCGCAGATAGCTTTGCACTGGAACATCGTAGAGAGTTTTTTCAATGGCTCATTTTAAAAGAAATTATTAGATTTAGTGCCATTTGAAATTCATTTTTTTTATTTTAAAGTAAAACAATTATTCCACTAAAAACTGCATTTGTATGGCCAATATTAATAAATGACGTCATAATCTTAGGTAGTAACCATATATGAAGTAATATCCGGGTTGCAGCGCTAGCTAGCCTAGTAAGAGATGGTCACGTCCAATGTTAATAAATATAAAACCCATAACTCCTAAAAAAAAAGTCAGATAGAAAAACCAGTACACCATTAGAACTGCCATGTCTATAACCCCTGTATAGAAAACTTTCTGTCACTTGGCTTGAACAGCAAGGGAAATAAATTGGCATGAAAATCAAGAAAAGTGGCAGCTACTACAGCATTCTGCCTAAACGGAATCTTTTTTTTCTTTCTTCTTTCTTTTCCACAGACCCTTTTGTAACTAAAACAAATTATTCACTAAAAACTGCATTTTTGATGTCTTTTCATGCTGCTGTCTTTTCAAAGATATTTGATTTTTGAAACAATCAAACAGTTCGTGGTAAAGCTATATTAAAATTTTATATGCCATATTAGCTTGGCACTGGAACATCGTAGAGAGTTGTTCATCTGGGTTGCAGTGGTAGCCAGCAACGTAGTACGAGACGATCACGTCAATGTTAAGAAATATAAAACCCACAACTTCTAAAAAAAAGTCAGATCAAAACAAAAAGTACACCATTAGAACCGCCATGTCTGAAACCTGTATAGGAGACTTTCTGTCATTGGCTTGAACACCAAGGGAAATATATTGGCTTGAAAATCAAGAAAAGTGGCAGCTACTACAGTACTCTGCCTAAACGGTATCTTTTTTTCTTTCTTCTTCTTTTTCCACAGATAGCTTGGAACTGGAACATTCTAGAGAGTTGTTCAATGGCTCATTTTAAAGAAAATTAATTGGGTTAAGATCCTTTTGTAACTAAAACATATTATTTTTAAAACAGAATAAATTTGTCCACAAATCCGGGTTGCAGCGGTAGCTAGCAACCTAGTAAGAGACGATCACGCCCCATAGTAGAAACTAAAGTTACCCATACTTCCTGAAAAAAGATACAGATCAAAACAATAAGTACACTATTAGAACCGCCTTGTCCAAAACTTCTACATAGCAAACTTACCGTCCTTTGGCTTGACTATCAGAATTTACAGTAAATTGATTTTTTAAGTAATCATAACCATATATGACATAAAAAGTGAAATGACTTAATATCTAATACCGATTGTGTACTAATAGCCATATATAACATAATGAGTGACGTGACGTAAAAGTAAACAAAATAATTTTTATTTTATTTTAGTTTTCATCCGGGTTGAAGCGGTAGCTAGCAACTTAGTAAGAGACGATCACGTCCAATGTAAAGAAACATAAAAACCCATAACTCCTAAAAAAAAGTCAGGTCAAAACAAAAAGTGCACCATTAGAACCGCTATGTCTGAAATCCCTGTATAAGAAACTTTCTGTCATTTGGCTTGAACAGCAAGGAAAATATATTGGCTTGAAAATCAAGAAAAGTGGCAGCTACTACAGCATTCCGACTAAAGGGCATCTTTTTTATTTCTTCTTTCTCTTCCACAGATAGCTTGGCACTGGAACATCGTAGAGAGTTGTTCAATGGCTCATTTTAAAGGAAATATCTAGATCTAGTGTGATGTGTACTTAATTTTTTTTTTAATAGAATCAATTTTTTACAAAAAACTTAATTTTTTAAATACAATATTGATCAATGACTTCATAGTCGTTTGATGTAGTTAGTACATAAAAGCTCAATCATCGAATAAAGCTGAAACTAATTAAAGGACAATTATGCCTCCATATATTCACAGTGATGTTTAGTATTTCCCATTACAACTGTAAACTGTTCCACAGTTGCCGGTCCATACCTTGGAAGCTTTTCACTAAACATGCAACATTTCTTTTGGATATTACTATGAAGTTTTGCGAAAGCATTTCTAGCTGACTTTTCAACAGCATCCGCTCTTTCAAAGAGAATTTTAATCTGTAATTTTGAATACTTTTCATGATCCTGGTAAAACATGCGTAAAATGTTTCTCAATTTACGTTATTCTCCACAAACGGCATATTTTTTTTATTCTTTTGTTTCCAGAGATAGCTTGGCACTGGAACATCGTAGAGAGTTGTTCAATAGCTCATTTTAAAGGAAATCTCTAGATCTAGTGCTATTTGTACTTTATTTTTTTTAAATTATTTATTTTTACGAAAAAGTTAATTTTTTAGATACAATATTGATCAATGACGTCATAGTCTCTGGATGTAGTTAGTATTAGATAAAGGCTCGATCATCGAATTTAAGCTGAAACTAAGTAAAGGACGATTATGCCTCCATATATTCACAGTGATGTATAAGATTTCCCATTACATCTGTAAACTGTTCCACAGTTGTCGGTCCATACCTTGGAAGCTTTTCACTAAACATGCAAAATTTCTTTTGGATATTAATATGAAGTTTTGCGAAAGCATCTCTAGCTGACTTTTCAACAAAATCCATTCTTTCAGAGATTATTTTAATCTTTAATTTTGAATATTTTTCGTAATCCCGGTAAAACATTCATAAAATTTTTCTCAATTTACAAAGATCAGCCTGTGCGTTCTTTGCAGCTTGTGTAAACTGCAAAAATATCCATGATATCGGAGCAATAGTTCGAATATTTCAATTCAAGCTAGAAAAATACCTTAAAACGATAAAATTAGTTTTATTTTTGGTTAGGTTCTAACTACCCGATGTGGGAATTAATATGTATTTTCAGACCCAAAAAATCAATTTTTTAATATATTTTATGTTTTAGTTTACAATCGCTTAAGTTATTATGTAAACTGCAAAAATATTTACGATATCTGAGCAATAATTTTAATCTTTTCATTCAAACTAACAAAATACCTGAAAATTCAAAAATTAGTTTTATTTTTTGTTAGGTTATGGGTACTCGATACGAGTCTTAAGAAGTGTTAATTAGATAAGAATATTATTTCTTGTTTTGTAATAAGATGCCTTCTAAGCGAGTTATACGTAATTAAAAAAAAAACAGTACTATACAAAAAACAGAGACAACATCTTAAAAAGAGAAAAGCAAAGGTATTCAACTGACAAGGCGTATTGAGATGCGAAAATTGAAACCGACAAACAGCGTTATTATAATTTACATTAAATCCGGGTTGCAGCGGTAGCTAGCAACCTAGTAAGAGACGATCACGTCCAATGTTAAGAAATATAAAAACCCATAGCTCCTAAAAAAGGAGTCAGAGCAAAACAAAAAGTACATTATAATATATAGTACATAGTAACAAAAGTACATCATTAGAACTACCTTGTCTGAAACCCTACTAGATCAATAATGAATGTCAGTCATCATAGTTTTATATTAGAGCTATAAGGTGAATAGAAAAACACGAAATTATATTGTTGTTTCTGAAGACGTCATGAAATAATACCATTGCGCCATGACGTCATGAAATAAAATCATTACGCCGTGACGTCATAATTACTATATAAGAAACGTCAAAACTGTAAATGGTCTCATTCATGAATACATAATGGTTAGATCAAAGCGAGCTAAACGCATGTTAAAAAAACACTACTACAAAAAAAAACAGAGATAGTATCTTGAAAAGAAAAAAGCAAAGGTATTCAACCGACCAGGCGTATCGAGAAGTAATAATTGAAAGAGCAAAACAAAACAGCAAGATGTGTTATCACATTGATGAAGATTACAGACTTGCAAAAATTGAGGCTGCCAAACAAAAGATCAAGGAGCGGTATCAAAATGATAAACTTTATAGAGAAGCAACAATTGAGCAGGCTAGACAAAAGATCAAGGAGCGTTATCACAATGATGAAGATTACCGAAAAATATATAAGAAAAAAGTTGCTACCAGAATGATGGGTAGATGCTGGGGTGACAAAAGCTATAATGAAAAAATTGAATTCTCTTTGAGTTTGTACCGAAGAATGCATAAGGACAAAGGGAAAAATTACATTCAGAAATACAAGAAGATGGCAAAAATGCAGGCTGATCTTCGTAAATTGAGAAACATTTTACGCACGTTTTACCAGGATCACGAAAAGTATTCAAAATTACAGATTAAAATTCTCTTTGAAAGAGCGGATTCTGTAGAAAAGTCGGCTAGAAATGCTTTGGCAAAGCTTCATAGTAATATCCAAAAGAAATGTTGTCAGTTTAATGAAAAGCTTCCAAGGTATGGACTGGCAACTGCGGAACAGTTTATAGATGCAATGGAAAATGTTCGACAACACAGTGAATATACGGAGGCGCACTTCTTAGAAAATTCGTATATTAATTTTGGAAGGAGCAATTGCAGTTTATGTAGCAGCAATAGAAATATATATACAAGCATACCTATCAAAAGCGAAGGAAAAGCAATGTTTTTCAATTATGGCAAAAACGAGCCTGTTAGGGTTATTAGTATATGTGTTTGTAAGACTAAAGATTTAGAACAAAGTCCTGGAACACCGACTCAAGAAAAAAGTATTTCTAACTGTGTTTTAAACAGTTCTTTTAGTTCTACTGAATATTTGGAAAAAATGCTCTGTGCAGTAGAACAAACTGTCCTGGAAAGTACGAGACAACTATTGAAAAATGCTCTGAAACTAGATCTGACAAGGAAATTATGATGGCTGAAGTCACCTATAAAAATCTGAGTAAACATTCAAAACCAAAAATTGGGCAGCAAGCTACTTGGCAATGTTGCCCTGATATCTGCAAGCTCTATCGGACGGATATTGAATTATGTCAAATTCTTTTTGATATCCATGAAAATAATTTAGCATTAAAATTTTTAACTGACAAAGTGGTTAATTTCTACCTTGGTGGCTTGGATTATTGTGAAATCAATTACAGGGACACAAGAAAGCAGGGGTATTCGTTATACTGTAGCCCAAATGAGGGATGTCAGAGCTATTTGCGTTCTCTAAAGGCGCTAGCTCCACATTTTCCTGTCTTGACCTGTTTCATTAATATCGTATATAAGGCAGTAACAAAATCTAAGATTATGCAACATATTAATCTACTAAAAGTCGAGGGCTCGTACAAGGAACTAAGTCATTATTTAGAAGAACTGTCAAGTATACTCTGTCGTAATAGTCAAGACGTCATCTACGGTGTTAGCAATATTAGAGTTTCTGTTGATAAAAATACAATAATAAAATTATTTGGTGAGAGCCTTGATAAGGTAGCTAACATCAGTGATGTATACCCCACAATGCATTGTGACAGTTGCGAGCAGATAAAGACAAAATACCAATTGAAGAGTCTAAGATCCCTTTCAAATAAGAAAGTTTTTGATGTAATGATGGCCACGATTTCATTTTACAGGTTGGAAAGAGGATGTCTTAGATTCATTTTCTGTCTGGGATTACTGTGCAGGGAAAATGTTTAAAAGTCAGGACAATGTCCGATCAGTATTAAACAACTTTTATATCGGCTATGCACAGGAATGCATAAAGTATCTAAATAAGTCTGAAATGGCAGTGATTCGATTGGTAATGCCTTGTCTTACGCTCGTCAGATTAGGGCAAGGAACTGCATTGAAGAGACCTAGAACAGAACTTGTTGACGCTCTTAAGGGTAGAATAATATATCTACCTGTTGATGTGCAAGCAAATGCAGATATTCAGCCTGAAAAACTTCTTAACATTGATAGTTTTGTAGTCATTGTTAATGGTCACCCTACTTACAACAAGAATGTTTGAACTGCACTAATAGATCTCAGAAAAGTCCATGAAGCACTGTTGTGGTTAAGAGAGAAAAACAGTCTCTATAAAACAATACGTGCATACACCCTAGAAGATTTAAATAAAATACTTGAAGCGCGTCTTGCTGAAAAAGCGGTTGGTGTTGATAATTTACCTGAAATACTGGAAGCTGCAATCCTTCAGAAACTGACAGAAAGCGCAAAATCTACATTGATTGAACATTTTTCTGTCCAGCCTCTCAATTCAGTGGTTTTAAAAGACTTCATAGAAGATTTTAAGCAGATGAAAGATCTTGTTACTGACCAATTTCAAATCAAGAAACTAAAAGGTGAGAGCGAAGACTTATTTCAGGAAGAACTTGATCTAAAAGTGTTACCAAATCTTTTCCCGAAAGGCAAATATGGCCTGCGAGACAAGGCAAGACCTTTTCGGATTAGGAATGCAGAATATTTTAAATCAAGGCTTCTTAGCAGACATACTAAATTTCGTCTTGACAAACAGTTTCTTTTTCACAGCCTCCAATTGCAAGAATTCTCTTACATGTGTAATAGCGTCGGTCATATTTTGCGGACTGTGAAACCAAATCAAAATGCTCGTCAATTTATAAACAGGCTTCATTCCCGTGATGGAGAGATGGAAGCGACTTTGTTTTCTGTTCAGTCAAAAATCAGAGGATCTCAGCAGTATTTTCAATCTCTTTCTTATAAAGTAAAGTCAATGATTGAGCAATTGGGTCCACCGACTTTGTTTCTGACAATTTCATGTGCTGAGTGATACTCTCCTGAATTTATTGACTATTTACGGACTGTCCATAAGAACTTACCAGGTTTAGCAAAAATGACCCCAGCAGAGTTGACGTGTTAGATCCAGTTGCAGTTTCCATGCACTTTGACAAAAAATGGACACCTATATTTAATTAGCTAATTTGTTCAAAGACAAATCCTTTGTTTGGTAAAATTTAGGATCATTTCTGGCGTATCGAGTATCAGAAACGAGGTGTGCCTCATGTACACTTTGTGTTGTGGATTGAAGATACTCCTATTATTGGGAAATCAACAGCATCTGAAGTTATTCAGTATATAACTTGTGAAATAACAAATAGTCCAACTCTTCACAAACTGGTCAAACACCATCAAGTGCACCACTGTAATAAATACTGTCAAAGAAAACATAAGAGAAGAAGAGGAAGATGGTTACGTATGATATTTTTCATACGTTCCGGTCTTTTAGGGTAGATATCAATAACCCAGTGGGCAATGTACAAATCACTACTCTTTGGATCGTTTTTAGCAAGCTTTTCAAGCTCCTCATACCTTCTCAGTATCCTCTTCACCTCGCTCTTTTTCGCAAGGTCAATATATCTAAATTGTCTAGAAATACTATACGATTTAGTACCAAGAAGCCTATCAGCAGCTTTAACTGCTCCAACTTGACGGGTTTTTATGGACTTCAACAAGTAGGACGTAGTTCATTGACCAAGACTTTTGCATGCATTATTTACTTCCTCCCACATTTTTTCTATTTCGACACTCTCTGCTTTAGTCATGTAATCGGTAATGTAACACGGTAATTTAGAGCCCAAATTGCCAATATGTTGAACATCAATGTTTGCTTGATTAGCAATAACTAACGCAGGAGAATAGTCATTTATATAACGCTCGTCGTCTGTTCGAAGCAGATGATATATTCTTTTTCTACGCTTTTTATGGTCTGTACCATGAGCCAAGCAGTCAAGGATGTCATATAATTCTGTTCGTTCCTTTTTAGGACGAGGAAAGCCAAACTTACAATACGTAACCCATCTTCCTCTTTTTCTCTTATATTTTCTTTGACAGTATTTATTACAGTGGTGCACTTGATGATCTTTGACCAGTTTGAGAAGGGTTGGACTTTTCAATCTATTTGGCATTTCACAAGTTATAATACTATCGATATACTGAATCACTTCAGATGCTGTTGATTTCCCAATAATAGGAGCATCTTCAATCCACAACACACAGTGTACATGAGGCGCACCTCGTTTCTGATACTAGATTACGCCAGAAATAATCCTTAATTTTTACCAAAAAAAGGATTTGTCTTGGAACAAATTTGCTCATTAAATATAGGTGTCCATTTTTTGTCAAAGTGCATGGAAACTGCAGCTGGATCTAGACACGTCAACTCTACTGGGGTCATTTTTGCCACACCAGGTAAGTTTTTATGGACAGTCCGTAAATAGTCAATAAATTCAGGAGAGTACCACTCAGCACATGAAACTGTCAGAAACAAAGTCGGTGGACCCAATTGCTCAATCATTGACTTTACTTTATAGGAAAGAGATTGAAAATACTGCTGAGATCCTCTGATTTTTGACTGAACAGAAAACAAAGGCGCTTCCATCTCTCCATCACGGGAATGAAGCCTGTCTATAAATTGACGAGCATTTTGGTTTGGTTTCACAGTCCGCAACATATGACCGACGCTATTACACATGTAAGAGAATTCTTGCAATTGGAAGCTGTGAAAAAGAAACTGTTTGTCAAGAAGAAACTTAGTATGTCTGCTAAGACGCCTTGATTTAAAATATTCTGCATTTCTAATCCGGAAAGGTCTTGCCTTGTCACGCAAGCCATATTTGCCTTTCGGGAAAAGATTTGGAAACACTTTTAGATCAAGTTCTTCCTGAAATAAGTCTTCGCTCTCACCTTTTAGTTTCTTGATTTGAAATTGGTCAGTACCAAGATCTTTCATCTGCTTAAAATCTTCTATGAAGTCTTTTGGAACCGCTGAATTAAGAGGCTGGACAGAAAAATTTTCAACCAATGTAGATTTTGCGCTTTCTTTCAGTTTCTGAAGGATTGCAGCTTCCGGTATTTCAGGTAAATTATCAACACCAACCGCTTTTTCAGCAAGACGCGCTTCAAGTATTTTGTTTAAATTTTCTAGGGTGTATGCACGTATTGTTTTATAGAGACTGTTGTTCTCTCTTAACCACAACAGTGCTTCATGGACTTTTTTAAGATCTATTAGTGCAATCCAAACATTCTTGTTGTAAGTAGGCTGACCATTGACAATGACTACAAAACTATCAATGTTAAGAAGTTTTTCAGGCTGAATATCTGCATTTGCTTGCACATCAACAGGTAGATATACTGTTCTTCCCTAAAGAGCGTCAACAAGTTCTGTTCTAGGTCTCATCAACGCAGTTACTTGACCTAATCTGACGATCGTAAGACAAGGCATTACAAGTCGAATCATTGCCATTTCAAAATTATTTAAACACTTTATACATTCCGGTGCACAGTCGATATGAAGGTTATTTAATACTGATCAGACATTCTCCTGACTTTTCAACATATTCCCAGCACAGTAATCACAGACAGAGAATGAATCTATGACATCCTCTTTCCAACCTTTACAATGAATTAGCTGTTCTCTGTCATCTTTGGGTATGTCTTGTTGGAGGTGTTCTAAAATCGTGGCCATCATTACATCAAAACCTTTCTCATTTGAAAGGGATCTTAGACTCTTCAATTGGTATTTTGTCTTTATCTGCTCGCAACTGTCACAATGCATTGTGGGGTATACATCCCTGATGTTAGCTACCTTATCAAGGCTCTCACCAAATAATTTTATTGTTGTATTTTCATCCACAGAAACTCTAATATTGCTATCACCGTAGATGACGTCTTGACTATTACGACTGAGTCTACTTGACACTTTTCTAAATACTGACTTAGTTCCTTGTACGAGCCCATGACTTTTAGTAGATTAATATGTTGTATAATCTTAGATTTTGATACTGCCTTATATACGCTATTAATGAAATAGGTCAAGACAGGAAAATGTGGAGCTAGTGCCCTTAGAGAATGCAAAAAGCTCTGACATCCCTCATTTGGGCTACAGTATAACGAATGCCCATGCTTTCTTGTGTCCCTGTAAATGATTTCACAATAATCCAAGCCGCCAAGGTAGAAATTAACCACTTTGTCAGTTGAAAACTTTAATGCTTTATTATTTTCAAGGATTTCAAAAAGAATTTGACATAATTCAATATCCGTCGGATAGAGCTTGCAGATATCAGGATGACATTTCCAAGTAGCCTGCTGCCCAATTTTTGGTTTTGAATGTTTACTCAGATTGTTATAGGTGACTTCAGCCATCATAATTTCCTTGTCAGATCTAGTTTCAGAGCATTTTTCAATAGTGGTCTTGTACATTTCAGGACAGTTTGTTCTACAAAACAGAGCATTTTTTGCCAAATATTCAGTAGAACTAAAAGAACTGTTTATAACACAGTTAGAAATACTTTTTTCTTGAGGTGTTCCAGATATTTGTTCTAAATTATTAGTCTTACAAAGACATATACTAATAACCCTAACAGGTTCGTTTTTGCCAAAATTGAAAAACATTACTTTTCCTTCGCTGTTGATAGGTATGCTTGTATATATATATTTTTATTGCTGCTACATAAACTACAATTGCTCCTTCCAAAATTAATATACGAATTTTCTAAGAAGTACGCCTCTGTATATTCAATGTGTTGTCGAATATTTTCTATTGCATCATTAAACTGTTCCGCAGCTGCCAATCCATACCTTGGAAGCTTTTCATTAAACTGACAACATTTCTTTTGGATACTACTATGAAGTTTTGCCAGAGTATTTCTAGCCGTCTTTTCAACAGCATCCGCTCTTCCAAAGAGAATTTTAATCTGTAATTTTGAATGCTTTTTGTGCTTCTGGTTAAACATGCGTAAAATATTTCTCAATTTAAGAAGATCAGCCTGCATTTTTGCCATCTTCTTGTATTTCTGAATGTAATTTTTCTCTTTGTCCTTATGCGTTCTTCGGTACAACCTCGCAGAGAATTTAATTTTTTCATTATAGCTTTTGTCACCCCAGTATCTACCCATTATTCTAGTAGCAATTTTGTTCTTTTGTTTATTTCGATAATCTTTATTATTATCATACCGTTCCTTGCTCTTTTGTTTGGCTGTCTCAATTTTCCCTTCTCGATACCCCTTATCCATAGCATACCTCTGTTTTGCTCTGTCATATTTCATTTTCTTAAATTCTGGATCACAAGACATCTTGGTAGCAATCCTTACGCGTGCTCGAGCTTTTTGCGTTTGGTGGCATTTTTATCTCTTTTAAATAAACTTTTCATATATTTCAGGATGTTAGCTTTACTTTTTGTGTAGTAAAGTTTTCTATTAGTAGAAATTTGGATTGCTCTATTTTGATATTTTTTTTGGTTATTCTTTCTTTTTTTCCACTCGCGTGAGACCATATTTTTTCAATGTTTAAAACAATTATACACTATACCCCGTGTCGTGTAGCTAAAACCTAACATAAAACAAAACTAATTTTAAAATTTTCAGGTATTTCTCTTGTTTGAATTAAAAAATTAGTATTATTGGTTAGACACCATAAATATTTTTGCATTTTACATAATAAGTTTAGTGATTCTGGACTGAAAGCTAAAATAATGGGAATTATAAGACAATAATATGGAGATACGGTGTTTACGGGTTACAAACCAAAAAAAATTTGATTCCAGAATACATTAATAACTCTGAACTGAGATGAAAAAAATTTTGGTTCCAGGAGACAAAAAGCAAAACTAATTGTAAAATTTTCATGTATTTTTCCAGTTTAAATTAAAAAATTAGTATTATTGATTAGACATCATAAATATTTTTGCAGTTTACATAATAACTTCAGCGATTAAGCCAAAAAGAAAATTTTGGTTCCAGGAGACAAAAAACAAAACTAATTAAAAAATTGTCAGGTATTGCTCTAGTTTGAATTAAAAAATTAGTATTATTGGTTAGACATAATAAATTTTGCAGTTTACATAATAACTTTAGAGATTCTGAACTCCAAACTAAAATAAAAAAATTTGAATATTTCTCATTGGAAATATAGAACAACAATATAGAGATACGTAATTTACGGGTTAAGCCAAAAAATTTTGAACTAAGATGATATTAATTAATGGCGTATAAAATGGTGTAGCGATTCAATTGAAGCAAAAGGAAAACCAAACTAATTTTTAAATTTTCAGTTTTTTTTCGCGGTTGAATTAAAAAATGGAAATTATTGTTCAGACACCCTAAATATTTTTGCACTTTGCAGCTAAATAAATTTTTTTTTTATAATTTTCAGGAATTATTCTATTTTCAGGTGACAAATAAGATTTTTTTTTCAAGGAATCGAGCAGCTAACTAAGTTTAATATATACAATGGTATGTTCTTCGAATGATCTCTTTTCATTAGGTTCCTATCTACCGCTGCAAGCCGGAACTATTAAAAAAATATTTTATCTTTAATTACACAAGAAACTAGATGTAGCAAGTTTTACTATTGAGAAGAGTCGCTCTTACTATACAACATACAGTTCGTTATCACGAAGTGTTTGCTTTGATGTATCTATTGGTACCAAAATTTCGCTCTTTAGTGTTTCGGTTACTATTGAGACAAGTAGATATTATTACTAATGAGTTCATTACCATGAACTGTTTGATTAGCTATTATTACTATTGAGTTCATTACCATGAACTGTTTGATTGCTTCAAAATTCAAATATCTTTGAAAAGACTGCAGTATAAAAACACATCAAAAATGCAATTGTTTTGACAAAATTGATTTTACTTTAAAAAGTATTTAATTTTTAATTACAAAAGTGACTAGATGTAGCAATTTCCTTTCAAATTAGCTGTTATACAGCTCTCTATGATTTTCCAGTGTCCAGCTAGCCGAGGAGAAAAAAAGCGGAGAGAAAAAAATATCCCGTTTGTGGAGAATAACGTGGTTAAAGTCAATTTGCTAGATTTTCAAGCCAATATATTTTCTTTGTTATTCAAGCCAAAGGGCGGTAAGTTTCCTTTATAGGGGTTTCGGACAAGGCGGTTCTAAAGGTGTAATTTTTCTAGGAGTTAGGGGTTTTTATATTTCTTAACATTGGACGTGATCGTCTCTTACAAGGTTGGTAGCTACCGCTGCAACCCGGATCTAGTAGGGTTTCAGACAAGGTGGTTCTAATGATGTACTATTGTTTTGATCTGACTCTATTTTTAGGAGTTCTGGGTTTTTATATTTCTTAGCATTGGACTGATCGCCTCTTAATAGGCTGCTAGCTACTGCTGCAACCCAGATTCACATATATAGTTATGAGAGGCAGCGTGACCGAGTGGTCAAAGGCGCTGGTGTTAGCCACCAGTCTCTTCGTAGGCGTGGGTTCAAATCTTACAGCTGGTATACGATTATTATGATTTATGTAAAAACATCAAATATCTTTGAAAAGCCTGCAGTATGAAAAGACATCAAAAATGCAGTTTTTGGTGAAAAAATTTATTCTCTTTTAGAAATAATTTATTTTAGATACTAAATATTTGTAACCCAATTAATTTCCGTTAAAATGAGCCATTGAGCAACTCTCTACGATGTTCCAGTGCCAAGATATGTGTGGAAAAGAAAGAAAGAAAAAAAAGAGAAAGAAAAAAATATGCCGTTTCTGGAGAATAACGTGGTTAAAGTCAATTTTTCTTGATTTTCAAGCCAATATATTTCCTTTGCTGTTCAAGCCAAGTGACAGAAAGTTTTCTATACAGGGGTTTCAGACATGGCGGTTCTATTAGTGTACTTTTTGTTTTGATCTGACCTTTTTTTTAGAAGCTATGGGTTTTTATATTTCTTAATATTGGACGTGATCGTCTCTTACTAGGTTGCCAGTTGCCGCTGCAACCCGGATGGTAGCTTTAGCGATTCTAAACTGAAAAATAAAATATATAAGAAATTGAATTTTTTGGTTTGGAAATGTATATTAAATCCCACGTCGGGTAGTTAGAACCAAACCAAAAATAGAACTAATTTTAAAATTTTAAGGTATTTTTCTAGCTTGAATTGAAAGATTTAAACTATTTCTCGGATACATTGGATATTTTTGCAGTTTACACAAGCTGCAAAGAACGCATAAGGACAAAGTTAAAAATTATATTTATAAGTCCTAAAAGATGGCAACAATGCAGGCTGATCTTTGTAAATTGAGAAACATTTTACGATTGTTTTATCGGGACTACGAAAAATATTCAAATTACAGATTTAAATTTTCTCTGAAAGAACGAATTTTGTTGAAAAGTCGGCTAGAAATGCTTTGGCAAAACTTCATAGCAATATCCAAAAGAAATGTTGCATGTTTAATGAAAAATTAATAAGGTGTGGAGTATGGACCGGCAACTGTGGAACAGTTAAAAGATGTAATGGGAAATATTAAACATACCTTTGAATATATGGAGGCATAATTATCCTTTACTTAGTTTCAGCTTTATTCGATGATCGAGCCTTTATATACTAACTACATCCAACGACTATGACGTTATTGATCAATACTGTACATAAAAAATGAAGTTTTTCGTAAAAAATTGATTCTACTAAAAAAGATTAATTACAAATGACACTAGATCTGGAGATTTCGTTTAAAATTAGCCATTGAACAACTTTCTACGACGTTCCAGTGCCAAGCTATCTCTGGAAAAGAAAGAAGAAAGAAAAATAGATGCCGTTTAGGCAGAATGCTGTAGTACCTGCCACTTTTCTTGATTTTCAAGCCAATATATTTCCCTTGCTGTTCAAGCCAAATGACATAAAGTTTCTTTTAGAGGGGTTTCAGACATGGCGGTTCTAAAGGTGTACTTTTTGTTTTGATCTGACTGTTTTTTTCAGGTGTTATGGGTTTTTATATTTATTAACATTGGATGTGATTGTCTCTTACTAGGCTGCTAGCTACCACTGTGACCCGGATTAATCTGAATCTTTTCTCAGGATTTATGGGTTACTTTAGTTTTAACTATGGGGCGTGATCATCTCTTACTAGGTTACAACCCGGATTATATAAAAAAAAACCTTATTGACAAATACCATTTATGATGAACTATATCGGTCCTTTATGTAATAAGTTGCTAGCTACCGCTGCAACCTGGAAAATAGACTGAATACAAACAGGAAAAAGCCTACGGCTTTTTCTTCTTTGAAATAGTAAGAGACGAACCTCAAACAATCAAGTAGCTAAATAATTCCAATGTATGCAATTGCTTGTTATTCCAATGATCGTCTTTTAATTTAAAACCCCAGGATATATCAGTTACTATGGGCAAGAGATTGGTCTTCACTGTAATTTTTCCTCCGTCCTCACGGTCTTTCCCCGTGATTGCAGGAACATATGTCCACATAAGTATACATATTAGAAGATGATCTTCACGGAGACTCTTAAGACTGATATAACTCTACAAGCCTACGCTGTAGTTAAGTGGCATATACCAGTTAGTATAGGCACGAGTTCGTTCCTTATTATAAAAAAACTCAATTGAAATACGGTTCCTGTTCAACTTATATCTATTTTTGCAATACATTTATGGAAATTTGCTGTGTATTTAATGTTTTGGATACCATGGGCTAAAGTTTGTTCTTTGCTATAATTATATGTCTTAACATTGGACGTTATCGTCTCTTACTAGGTAGCTAGCTACCGCTGAAACTCGGATGATAATGTCAGTTGCAACTGGGGTTCATTCTATGCTATATGATTACAAACAGGAAAAAGCCTATGGCTTTTTCTCCTTTGAAGTAGTAAGAGACGAACCTCAAACAATCAAATAGCTAACTAAGTCCAATGTATGTGATGGTTTTTTATTCAAATGATCGTCTTTTAATGTAATCTCTTACTAGGTTGCTAGCTACCGCTGCAACCCGGATATGATTTATGTACAAAAATCAAATATCTTTGAAAAGACTGCAGTATGAGAAGACATCAAAAATGCAGTTTTTAGCGGAAAAATTTAGTCCCTTTTATAAATAATTTATTTTAGTTACGAAAGATTTTTAACCGTATTAATTTCCTTTCTAATGAGCCATTGAACAACTCTCTACGATGTTCCAGTGCCAAGCTATCTGTGGAAAAGAAAAAAAAATATCCTGTTTAGGCAGAATGTTGTAGTAGCTGCCATTTTTCTTGATTTTCAATCCAATATATTTCGCTTGCTGTTCAAGCCAACGGACAGAAAGTTTGGTATATACAGGTTTTGGACAAGGCGGTTCTAACGGTGTACTTTTTGTTTTGATTCGACTTTTTTTTAGGAGCTATGGGTTTTTATATTTCTTAAAATAGGACGTGATCGTCTCTTACTAGGTTGCTAGCTACCGCTGTAACCCGGATTTTACTATGGGCTAAGGCTTGTTCTTCACTGTAATGTTATTCAAGCCAAAGGATGGTAAGTTTGCTATATAGAATTTTTAGACAGGGCGGTTCTAATAGTGTACTTCTTGTTTTGATCTTAATTTTTTTCAGGAGTTATCGGTTACTTTAGTTTTTACTATGAGGCGTGATCGTCTCTTACTATGTTGCTAGCTACCGCTGCAAACCTGATCAAACAATCAAGTAGATAACAATGATTTCTTATTCCAATGATCGTCTTTTAAAGTAATCTAATTACTCTAACTGTTATCGGTCTGATGTGATCTGTTCGCGGTCTGATCAGACCTGTTATTTGTTTAATGTGAAGTTACAAACAGGTATAAGCCTATGGCTTTTTCTTAATTGGAATAGTAAGAGACGACCCGGCTACAACATACGATTTTTACGTCATTGATCAATCTTTAACATGAAGTATGCAGTTTTTCGTAAAAAATATATTCTAATTTAAAAATAATTTGTTTTAATTACAAAAGGTTTTTAACCCCATTAGTTTCCTTTAAAATGAGCCATTGAAAAATCCTCTACAATGTTCCAGTGCCAAGTCATCTATGGAATAAAAAAAAGAAAAAAAAGGCCAATATATTTTCTTTGTTATTCAAGCCAAAGGGCGGTAAGTTTCCTTTATAGGGGTTTCGGACAAGGCGGTTCTAATGGTGTACTTTCTGTTTTGATCTGACTTATTTTTTTTAGGAGTTATGGGTTTTTTATATTTCTTAACATTGGACGTGATCGTCTCTTACTAGGTTGCTAGCTACCGCTGCAACTCGGATTGCTAGCTACCGCTGCAACCCGGATGTATATACAAACAGGAAAAAGCCTACGGATTTTTCTTCTTTTAAATAGTAAGAGACTAAACTCAAACAATCAAGTAGCTAACCAAGTCCAATGTATGGAATGGTTTGTTATTTCAGTGATCGTCTTTTAATGTAATGATCGATCCTTTATGTAAACTGAAAAATAAAATATATTAAAAAATTGAATTTTTTGATCTGAAATACATATTAAATCCCACATCGGGCAGTTAGAACCTAACCAAAAATAAAACTAAATTTAACATTTTATGGTATTTTTCTAGCTTGAATTGAAATATTCAAACTATTACTCTGATCACGATCCTTTATGTAATCTTTTAATGTAAATTATAATGTATCTTCAATATGAAATATGCAGTTTTTCGTAAAAAAACTGATTCTATTTTAAATATAATTTCTTTTAATTACAAAAGGTTTTTATTAATTTTCTTTAAAATGAGCCATTAAACAACTCTTCGATGTCCCAGTGCCAAGCTATCTGTTGATTTACTAACCTATACTAGAATAAAGCGGCGTATAAAATTTAGTATAGGCAAGAGGTCGTTCTTTATTATATTCTTCTATGTAATGACTTAGTTCCTTGTACGAGCCCTCGACTTTTAGTAGATTAATATGTTGTATAATCTTACATTTTGATACTGCCTTATATACGCTATTAATGAAACAGTTCAAGACAGGAAAATGTGGAGCTAGTGCCCTTAGAGAACGCAAATAGCTCTGACATCCCTCATTTGGGCTACAGTATAACGAATGCCCATGCTTTCTTGTGTCCCTGTAATTGATTTCACAATAATCCAAGCCGCCAAGGCAGAAATTAACCACTTTGTCAGTTGAAAATTTTAATGCTATATTATTTTCAAGGATATCAAAAAGAATTTGACATAATTTAATTTCCGTCGGATAGAGCTTGCAGATATCAGGGTGAAATTGCCAAGTAACCTGCTGCCCAATTTTTGGTTTTGAATGTTTACTCAGATTGTTATAGGTGACTTCAGCCATCATAATTTCCTTGTCAGATCTAGTTTTAGAGCATTTTTCAATAGTTGTCTCGTACTTTTCAGGACAGTTTGTTCTACTACACAGAGAATTTTTTGCCAAATATTCAGTAGAACTAAATGAACTGTTTAAAACACAGTTAGAAATGCTTTTTTCTTGAGTCGGTGTTCCAGGAATTTGTTCTAAATCATTAGTCTTACAAACACATTTACTAATAACCCTAACAGGCTCGTTTTCGCCATAATTGAAAAACATTGCTTTTCCTTCGCTGTTGATAGGTATGCTTGTATATATATTTTTATTGCTGCTACATAAACTGCAATTGCTCCTTCCAAAATTAATATACGAATTTTCTAAGAAGTACGCCTCCGTATATTCACTGTGTTGTCGAACATTTTCCATTGCATCTATAAACTGTTCCGCAGTTGCCAATCCATACCTTGGAAGCTTTTCGTTAAACTGACAACATTTCTTTTGGATATTACTATGAAGCTTTGCCAAAGAATTTCTAGCCGACTTTTCAACAGCATCCGCTCTTTCAAAGAGAATTTTAATCTGTAATTTTGAATACTTTTCGTGATCCCGATAAAACATGCGTAAAATGTTTCTCAATTTACAAAGATCAGCCTGCATTTTTGCCATCTTCTTGTATTTCTGAATGTAATTTTTCCCTTTGTCCTTATGCGTTCTTCGGTACAACCTCGCAGAGAATTTAATTTTTTCATTATAGATTTTGTCACCCCAGTAACGCTCCTTGATCTTTTGTTTGGCTGTCTCAATTTTTACTTCTCGATACACCTGGACAGTTGAATACCTTTGCTTTTGGTTTTTCTTATATTTGATGCGGTAATCTTCATCATTATGATAACTCTCCTTGAACTTTTGTTTGGCTGTCTCAATTTTTACTTCTCGATACACCTAGACGGTTGAATACCTTTGTTTTCGGTTTTTATTATATTTGATGCGGTAATCTTCATCATTGTGATAACTCTCCTTGAACTTTTGTTTGGCTGTCTCAATTTTTGCATGTCTATAATCTTCATCATTGTGATAACACATCTTGCTGTTTTGTTTGATTACTTTTCGATACGCCTGGTCGGTTGAATACCTTTGCTTTTTTCTTTTCAAGATACTATCTCTGTTGTTTGTGTAGTACTGTTTTTTCAATTTGCGTGCAGCTTGCTTGATTGAAACCATTATGTAATTATGAATGAGAACATTTACAGTTCTGACGCTTCTTATATAGTAATTATGACGTCACGGTGTAATGATTTTATTGACGTCATAGCGCAATGATATTATTTCATGACGTCTTCAGAAACAACAATATAATTTCGTGTTTTTCTATTCACGTCATAGATCTAATATAAAACTATGACGACATTCAATATTTATCTAGTAGGGTTTCAGACAAGGTAATTCTAATGATGTACTTTTGTTTTGATTTGACTCTATTTTTAGGAGTTTTGTTATATTTCTTAGCATTGGACTGATCGTCTCTTACTAGATTACTAGCTACTGCTGCAACCCAGATTCACATATATAGTTATTTATGAGAGGCAACCTGGCCGAGTGGTCCAAGGCACTGGTGTTAGCCACCAGTCTCTTCGGAGGCGTGGGTTCAAATCTTACCGCTGGTATACGATTATGTTTGAAAGACTGCAGTGTGAAAAGACATCGAAAATGCAGTTTTTGGTGGAAAAATTTATTCTCTTTTAGAAATAATTTATTTTAGTTACAAAAGGTTTTTAACCCAGTTAATTTTCTTTAAAATGAGCTATTGAACAACCCTCTACGATGTTCCAGTGCCAAGCTATCTCTGGAAACAAAGAAAAGAGAAAAGAGAAAAAAATATCCCGTTTAGGCAGAATGTTGTAGTAGGTGCCACTTTTCTTGATTTTCAAGCCAATATATTTCCCTTGCTTTTCAAGCCAAGAGACAGAAAATTTCCTATACAGGGGTTTCGGACAAGGCGGTTCTATTGGTGTACTTTTTGTTTTGATCTGACTCCTTTTTTAGGAACTATGGGTTTTTATATTTCTTAACATTGGACGTGATCGTCTCTTACTAGGTTGCTAGCTACCGCTGCAACCCGGACTAGCTACCGCTGCAACCCGGATTGCTAGCTACCGCTGCAACCCGGATAAAACACCGAGACAACTCACACACAGAGACGACACATACAAAGATTGACACACGCACAGAGACGACAAACACACAGAAACAACACAAACACAGAGACGACACACACACAGAGACGAGACACAAGAGACTACACACACATAGAGATGACACCAGCAAAGAGATGATACAGACACAGAGACGACGCACTCACAGAGAAGACACAAACACAGAGACGACACACACACAGAAACGACAAACGCACAGAGACGACGATAATACAGAGACGACAAACAAACATAGACGACAAACACACAGAGACGTTATTCAGTGATCGTTTGTTATTTCAGTGATCGTCTTTTAATGTAATGATCGATCCTTTATGTAAACTGAAAAATAAAATATATTAAAAAATTGAATTTTTTGATCTGAAATACATATTAAATCCCACATCGGGCAGTTAGAACCTAACCAAAAATAAAACTAAATTTAACATTTTATGGTATTTTTCTAGCTTGAATTGAAATATTCAAACTATTACTCTGATCACGATCCTTTATGTAATCTTTTAATGTAAATTATAATGTATCTTCAATATGAAATATGCAGTTTTTCGTAAAAAAACTGATTCTATTTTAAATATAATTTCTTTTAATTACAAAAGGTTTTTATTAATTTTCTTTAAAATGAGCCATTAAACAACTCTTCGATGTCCCAGTGCCAAGCTATCTGTTGATTTACTAACCTATACTAGAATAAAGCGGCGTATAAAATTTAGTATAGGCAAGAGGTCGTTCTTTATTATATTCTTCTATGTAATGACTTAGTTCCTTGTACGAGCCCTCGACTTTTAGTAGATTAATATGTTGTATAATCTTACATTTTGATACTGCCTTATATACGCTATTAATGAAACAGTTCAAGACAGGAAAATGTGGAGCTAGTGCCCTTAGAGAACGCAAATAGCTCTGACATCCCTCATTTGGGCTACAGTATAACGAATGCCCATGCTTTCTTGTGTCCCTGTAATTGATTTCACAATAATCCAAGCCGCCAAGGCAGAAATTAACCACTTTGTCAGTTGAAAATTTTAATACTATATTATTTTCAAGGATATCAAAAAGAATTTGACATAATTTAATTTCCGTCGGATAGAGCTTGCAGATATCAGGGTGAAATTGCCAAGTAACCTGCTGCCCAATTTTTGGTTTTGAATGTTTACTCAGATTGTTATAGGTGACTTCAGCCATCATAATTTCCTTGTCAGATCTAGTTTTAGAGCATTTTTCAATAGTTGTCTCGTACTTTTCAGGACAGTTTGTTCTACTACACAGAGAATTTTTTGCCAAATATTCAGTAGAACTAAATGAACTGTTTAAAACACAGTTAGAAATGCTTTTTTCTTGAGTCGGTGTTCCAGGAATTTGTTCTAAATCATTAGTCTTACAAACACATTTACTAATAACCCTAACAGGCTCGTTTTCGCCATAATTGAAAAACATTGCTTTTCCTTCGCTGTTGATAGGTATGCTTGTATATATATTTTTATTGCTGCTACATAAACTGCAATTGCTCCTTCCAAAATTAATATACGAATTTTCTAAGAAGTACGCCTCCGTATATTCACTGTGTTGTCGAACATTTTCCATTGCATCTATAAACTGTTCCGCAGTTGCCAATCCATACCTTGGAAGCTTTTCGTTAAACTGACAACATTTCTTTTGGATATTACTATGAAGCTTTGCCAAAGAATTTCTAGCCGACTTTTCAACAGAATCTGCTATTTCAAAGAGAATTTTAATCTGTAATTTTGAATACTTTTCGTGATCCCGATAAAACATGCGTAAAATGTTTCTCAATTTACAAAGATCAGCCTGCATTTTTGCCATCTTCTTGTATTTCTGAATGTAATTTTTCCCTTTGTCCTTATGCGTTCTTCGGTACAACCTCGCAGAGAATTTAATTTTTTCATTATAGATTTTGTCACCCCAGTAACGCTCCTTGATCTTTTGTTTGGCTGTCTCAATTTTTACTTCTCGATACACCTGGACAGTTGAATACCTTTGCTTTTGGTTTTTCTTATATTTGATGCGGTAATCTTCATCATTATGATAACTCTCCTTGAACTTTTGTTTGGCTGTCTCAATTTTTACTTCTCGATACACCTAGACGGTTGAATACCTTTGTTTTCGGTTTTTCTTATATTTGATGCGGTAATCTTCATCATTGTGATAACTCTCCTTGAACTTTTGTTTGGCTGTCTCAATTTTTGCATGTCTATAATCTTCATCATTGTGATAACACATCTTGCTGTTTTGTTTGATTACTTTTCGATACGCCTGGTCGGTTGAATACCTTTGCTTTTTTCTTTTCAAGATACTATCTCTGTTGTTTGTGTAGTACTGTTTTTTCAACTTGCGTGCAGCTTGCTTGATTGAAACCATTATGTAATTATAAATGAGAACATTTACAGTTCTGACGCTTTTTATATAGTAATTATGACGTCACGGCGTAATGATTTTATTGACGTCATAGCGCAATGGTATTATTTCATGACGTCTTCAGAAACAACAATATAATTTCGTGTTTTTCTATTCACGTCATAGATCTAATATAAAACTATGACGACATTCAATATTTATCTAGTAGGGTTTCAGACAAGGTAATTCTAATGATGTACTTTTGTTTTGATTTGACTCTATTTTTAGGAGTTTTGTTATATTTCTTAGCATTGGACTGATCGTCTCTTACTAGATTACTAGCTACTGCTGCAACCCAGATTCACATATATAGTTATTTATGAGAGGCAACCTGGCTGAGTGGTCCAAGGCACTGGTGTTAGCCACCAGTCTCTTCGGAGGCGTGGGTTCAAATCTTACCGCTGGTATACGATTATGTTTGAAAGACTGCAGTGTGAAAAGACATCGAAAATGCAGTTTTTGGTGGAAAAATTTATTCTCTTTTAGAAATAATTTATTTTAGTTACAAAAGGTTTTTAACTCAATTAATTTTCTTTAAAATGAGCTATTGAACAACCCTCTACGATGTTCCAGTGCCAAGCTATCTCTGGAAACAAAGAAAAGAGAAAAGAGAAAAAAATATACCGTTTAGGCAGAATGTTGTAGTAGGTGCCACTTTTCTTGATTTTCAAGCCAATATATTTCCCTTGCTGTTCAAGCCAAGAGACAGAAAGTTTCCTATACAGGGGTTTCGGACAAGGCGGTTCTAATGGTGTACTTTTTGTTTTGATCTGACTCCTTTTTTAGGAACTATGGGTTTTTATATTTCTTAACATTGGACGTGATCGTCTCTTACTAGGTTGCTAGCTACCGCTGCAACCCGGACTAGCTACCGCTGCAACCCGGATTGCTAGCTACCGCTGCAACCCGGATAAAACACCGAGACAACTCACACACAGAGACGACACATACAAAGATTGACACACGCACAGAGACGACAAACACACAGAAACAACACAAACACAGAGACGACACACACACAGAGACGAGACACAAGAGACTACACACACATAGAGATGACACCAGCAAAGAGATGATACAGACACAGAGACGACGCACTCACAGAGAAGACACAAACACAGAGACGACACACACACAGAAACGACACACGCACAGAGACGACGATAATACAGAGACGACAAACAAACATAGACGACAAACACACAGAGACGAAACACACATAAAGACGACACACGCAAAGAGACAACACATATAAAGAGACGAAACACACACACAGAGACGACACAAAAATATGGACGACACATGCACAGAGACGACCCACACACAGAGACGAAATATACTAAGAGACGACACACACACAGAGACGACAAACACAAAGACGACACACATACAGACACGACACACACACGGAAACGACGAACACACAGAGGCGACGAACACACAGAGGCGAAACACATACAGAGACGACAAACAAACAGAGACGACACACACACAGAGACGACACAAATGTTTGTGTCGTCTCTGTGTGCGTGTCGTCTGTGTGTGTGTGTCATTTTACTGCATTTTACATAATAATGGATAATTATGGACGAAAAAACCTAATTGACAAATACCATTTATGATGAACTATATCTTTGAAAAGATTGCAGTATGAAAAGACATCAAAAATGCAGTTTTTAGTGGAAAAATTTATTTTCTTTTAGAAATAATTTATTTTAGTTACAAAAGATTTTTAACCCAATTAATTTCCTTAAAAATGAGCCGTTGAACAACTCTTTACTATGTTCCAGTGCCAAGCTATCTATGGAAAAGAAAAAAAGGAAAAAAGAAAAAAGAAAAAAATATGCAGTTTAGGCAGAATGTTGTAGTAGCTGCCACTTTTCTTGATTTTCAAGCCAATATATTTCCCTTGCTGTTTAAGCCAAGGGACAGAAAGTTTTCTATATAGAGTTTTGGAACAAGGCGGTTCTGATGGTGTACTTTTTGTGTTGATATGACTCCTTTTTTAGGAGCTATGGGTTCTTATATTTCTTAACATTGGACGCGATTCAAGCCAATATATTTCCCTTGCTGTTCAAGCCAAATAACAGAAAGTTTACTATACGAGGGTTTCGGACAAGGCGGTTCTAATGGTGTACTTTTTGTTTTGATCTGACTTTTTTTAGGAGTTATGGGTTTTTATATTTTTTATTATTGGACGTGATCGTCTCTTACTAGGTTGCTAGCTACCGCTGCAACCCGGATAATGAAAAAGTTTAATATATTGACCTTAAATATAACTGTACTAGCCTATACTATAGTTAAGTGGCCTATAAAATTTAGTATAGGCAAGAGGTCGTTCTTTATTATAACATTTTTTAGAGTTTTGGTTACTATTCAGACGAGTCGCTCTTACTATACAGTTTTTTTTACCACGAACTGTTTGATTTCCTATGTAGGAGTTTCGGACAAGGCGATTCTAAGAGTGTACTTCGTTTTTCATCCAATTATAATTTTATAAAATGTGGACTCTTTCATTTCTTACATGGGGCGTGATCGTCTGTTACTAGGTTGCTAGCTTCCACTGCAACCCAGATTTCAGTTAGTATAGGCTAGATTTCGCTCCTTTTTATAAAACCTCATTGCTCTTTTTTAGAAACCTGGATTACAAACAGTAAAACCTCTATGGCTTTTTCTTAGTTAGAATTGTAAGACACGATCCTCAGGTTAGTTGACGATCATCACGAATTAGTTCATGATTATAATGCCGTCAGATGCACTACAGACATCTTTTTCTTTTCCCGGTTGCATCAGTTACTATGAGATAGACTTCGGTCCTTACTGTAATATGGTTAAACGAGAGAAGTCAATCCCTTTTTATCTTTTAAACACATTGTAAACAGTAACTATTTCAATATGATTATAATAACTTTATCTTCGTTCTATATCATAATACTGAAAACTGAAATCCTTACTGTGTTACAAAAAGGAAAAAGCCTATGGCTTTTTCTTAATTGGAATAGTAAGAGACGACCTGCCTACAACATACGATTATGACATCATTGATCAATCTTTAACATGAAATTATAATATTTTTTAGATACTATGGGCTGGAAGTTTGTTCTTTACTGTAACTGGAACCACCATAAATCAGTTACTATGGGCGAGAGATCGTTCTTTACTGTAAATAAGTTTGTTACCACGAACTGTTGATAATATAAAAAAAAACGTATTGACAAACGCCATTTATGATGAGCTATATCGATCTTTTATGTAATTTATTCACCATTTATAATTAACTAGACCGATTCCTTATATAATTATAACAAACAGTAAAAAGCGTACGGCTTTTTATTCTTTGAAATAGTAAGAGACGAACTTCAAACAATCAAGTAGCTAACTAAGTCCAATGTTTGCAATGTTTTGTTATTCCAATGATCGTCTTTTAATATAATATTTTCAAGGATATCAAAAAGAATTTGACATAATTGAATATCCGTCAGATAGAGCTTGCAAATATCAGGGTGCCATTGCCAAGTAACCTGCTGCCCAATTTTTGGTTTTGAATGTTTACTCAGATTGTTATAGGTGACTTCAGCCATCATAATTTCCTTGTCAGATCTAGTTTTAGAGCATTTTTCAATAGTTGTCTCGTACGTTTCAGGACAGTTTGTTCTACTACACAGAGAATTTTTTGCCAAATATTCAGTAGAACTAAAAGAACTGTTTAAAACACAGTTAGAAATGCTTTTTTCTTGAGTCGGTGTTCCAGGAATTTGTTCTAAATCATTAGTCTTACAAACACATTTACTAATAACCCTAACAGGCTCGTTTTCGCCATAATTGAAAAACATTGCTTTTCCTTCGCTGTTGATTGGTATGCTTGTATATATATTTTTATTGCTGCTACATAAACTGCAATTGCTCCTTCCAAAATTAATATACGAATTTTCTAAGAAGTACGCCTCCGTATATTCACTGTGTTGTCGAACATTTTCCATTGCATCTATAAACTGTTCCGGAGTTGCCAATCCATACCTTGGAAGCTTTTCGTTAAACTGACAACAATTCTTTTGGATATTACTATGAAGCTTTGCCAAAGAATTTCTAGCCGACTTTTCAACAGAATCCGCTCTTTCAAAGAGAATTTTAATCTGTAATTTTGAATACTTTTCGTGATCCCGATAAAACATGCGTAAAATGTTTCTCAATTTACAAACATCAGCCTGCATTTTTGCCATCTTCTTGTATTTCTGAATGTAATTTTTCCCTTTGTCCTTATGCGTTCTTCGGTACAACCTCGCAGAGAATTTAATTTTTTCATTATAGATTTTGTCACCCCAGTAACGCTCCTTGATCTTTTGTTTGGCTGTCTCAATTTTTACTTCTCGATACACCTGGACGGTTGAAATACCTTTGCTTTTGGTTTTTCTTATATTTGATGCGGTAATCTTCATCATTGTGATAACTCTCCTTGAACTTTTGTTTGGCTGTATCAATTTTTGCATGTCTATAATCTTCATCATTTTGATAACACATCTTGCTGTTTTGTTTTTCTCTCTCAATTATTACTTCTCGATACGCCTGGTCGGTTGAATACCTTTGTTTTGCTCTCTCAATTTTTACTTTTCGATACGCATGGTCGGTTGAATACCTTTGCTTTTCTCTTTTCAAGATACTATCTCTGTTGTTTGTGTAGTACTGTTTTTTCAAATTGCGTATAGCTTGCTTCGATCTAACTATTATTCTAATCAAGAATGAGAGAATTTACATCTTTGTCGTTCTTAAGTATTAATTATGACGTCATGGCGCAATGATATTATTTCATGACGTCATCAGAAACAACAATGTAATTTCGTGTTTTTCTATTCACGTCATAGCTCTAATATAAAGCTATGACGACATTCATTATTTATCTAGTAGGGTTTCAGACAAGGTAGTTCTAATGATGTACTTTTGTTTTGATCTTACTCTATTTTTAGGAGTTTTGGGTTTTTATATTTCTTAGCATGGGACTGATCGTCTCTTACTAGGTTGCTAGCTACTGCTGCAATCCAAATTATAAGAGGCAGACTGGCCGAGTGGTCCAAGACACTGGTGTTAGCCACCAGTCTCTTCGGAGGCGTGGGTTCAAATCTTACCGCTGGTATACGATTATGTTTGAAAGACTGCAGTGTGAAAAGACATCAAAAATGCAGTTTTTGGTGGAAAAACTTATTCTCTTTTAGAAATAATTTATTTTAATTACTCTAGATTTTTAACCCAATTAATTTCCTTTAAAATGAGCTATTGAACAACCCTCTACGATGTTCCAGTGCCAAGCTATCTGTGGAAAAGAAAAAAGAAAAGAGAAAAAAATATCCCGTTTGGGGAGAATAACGTGGTTAAAGTGAATTTTCTTGATTTTCAAGCCAATATATTTCCCTTGCTGTTCAAGCCAAGGGACAGAAAGTTTCCTATCGGGGGTTTCGGACAAGGCGGTTCCACTGGTGTACTTTTTGTTTTGATCTGACTCCTTTGTTAGGAACTATGGGTTTTTATATTTCTTAACATTGGACGTGATCGTCTCTTACTAGGTTGCTAGCTACCGCTGCAACCCGGTAGTTATAAGAGGCAGCCTTGCCAAGTGGTCCAAGGCGCTGGTGTTAGCCACCAGTCTATTTGGCGTGGGTTCAAATCTTACCGCTGGTATACGATTATGATTTATGTACAAAAATCAAGTATCTTTGAAAAGACTGCAGCATGAAGAGACATCAAAAATGCAGTTTTTGGTGGAAAAATTTATTCTCTTTTAGAAATAATTTATTTTAGTTACTAAAGATTTTTAACCTAATTAATTTCCTTTAAAATGAGCTATTGAACAACTCTCTACGATGTTCCAATGCCAAGCTATCTGTGGAAAAGAAAAAAAATATATACCGTTTGTGGAGATTAACGTGGTTAAAGTCAATTTTCTTGATTTTCAAGCCAATATATTTCCCTTGCTAATAAAGCCAAATGACAGTAAGTTTCCTATACAGGGGTTTCGGACAAGGCGGTTCTAATGGTGTACTTTTTGTTTTGATCTGACTCCTTTGTTAGGAACTATGGGTTTTTATATTTCTTAACATTGGACGTGATCGTCTCTTACTAGGTTGCTAGCGACCGCTGCAACCCGGATTAATTGATTACAAACAGGAAAAAGCCTACGGCTTTTTCTTCTTTGAAATAGTAAGAGACTAGCCTCAAACAATCAAGTAGCTAACTAAATCAAATGTATGTAATGGGTTTTTATTCTAATGATCGTCTTTTAACGGAAAATTTTAATATATTGACCTTAAATATAACTGTACTAGCCTCTATCTACTCTATAGTTAAGTGGCCTATACAATTTTGTATAGGCAAGAGGTCGTTCTTTAGTATATTTTATTTCATGACATCATGGCGTAAATGTATTATTTCATGACGTCTTCAGAAACAACAACATAATGTCGTTTTTATCTATTCACGTCATAGCTCTAATAAAACTATAACGACATTCATTATTTATCTAGTAGGGTTTCAGACAAGGTGGTTCTAATGATGTACTGTTGTTTTGATCTGACTCTATGTTTAGGAGTTCAGGGTTTTTATATTTCTTAGCATCGGACTGGTCGTCTCTTACTAGGTTGCTAGCTACTGCTGCAACCCGGTAGTTATAAGAGGCAGCCTTGCCAAGTGGTCCAAGGCGCTGGTGTTAGCCACCAGTCTATTTGGCGTGGGTTCAAATCTTACCGCTGGTATACGATTATGATTTATGTACAAAAATCAAATATCTTTGAAGAGACTGCAACAGGAAAAGACATCAAAAATGCAGTTTTTGGTGGAAAAATTTATTCCCTTTTACAAATAATTTATTTTAGTTACTAAAGATTTTTAACCTAATTAATTTCCTTTAAAATGAGATATTGAACAACTCTCTACGATGTTCCAGTGCCAAGCTATCTGTGGAAAAGAAAAAAAATATATACCGTTTGTGGAGATTAACGTGGTTAAAGTCAATTTTCTTGATTTTCAAGCCAATTTATTTCCCTTGCTGTTCAAGCCAAATGACAGAATGTTTCCTATACAGGGTTTTCGGACAAGGCGGTTCTAATGGTGTACTTTTTGTTTTGATCTGACTCCTTTTTTAGGAACTATGGGTTTTTATATTTTTTAACATTGGATTTGATCTCCTCTTACTAGGTTGCTAGCTACCGCTGCAATCCGGACTTAGCAGCTACTTTATTCATCATGAGCCCTGCTCCCTGTCTATGTACCCCATCCTTCCTGCCTGAGTAAAAAAATTCTATATCACCTAATTTCATGCTTCCTACCCCTGGGATATTAGTTTCTGGAACTCCTAATAAATCTTGTTCGAATCGTCTGAATTCGTCAGTCAAAATGTCGATACGATAGTCATTTTTTTAATGTCGTAACATTCCAAGTTCCAATTTTCATGTTCTTTAAATCATTGAAATTATTTTCGCCTCAGGAAAAGCAATTATTTTCGGATACCAGTGCAGGACTGGGATCACACATCTTTTCAAGTCTACGCCGAAGTGCTTAAGCCTGCTTAGAACCGGACAGCAAGAAGTCCCTGGGACCTCCATGAATGGAAGCTTTGTGCAATTCTGGGCCCATCCTGGTCACAACATGGTTTTCATCACTTGGCGCTGCTCTTCTATCAACAAGAGTCAAAATCCTGTACAGACATTCTTAAGCCTATTACCTCCGACTCATTATGTATTCATGCCTACAAATATTATGCTACTACGGGGAGGTTTTTCAGCCCAAAGACACCCATCAAAACATACCAAGCCCAGAAGAATTGTCCATTAGTCAGAATCCCGTGCGAATGCTGTGTCGTTTACTAGGCTATAATTTCCTCGAGGGGCGCCACTCCTCAAGTGGGAATAGAGTTGACCGCAAGGTCCCCAGTCTTGCAGGGACCCCGAAAAGGTCGAGGCAGCCCTTTGTAGAGGCCGTTGTCCATAGATCTGGATCTTACGCCCTGCCACAGTTTTCCTCCTATAGAGGATCCTTCCGCGATGGTGTTTTGCATCACCATGCAATTTAACCCATTACTGGGAGAAGGTTTGCAACTCGTGGAACTTGTGGACAAACCAGTGGGTCCTTTTGAGTGTACATTTGAGGGGCCTTCTTCCTACTCTGCCTGTATTTATGACCCGGGCGAGGGTGTCCCAGATTCTATTATGGACCCCCAGGGACAAGGTCCCCCTTGGTCCGTGCCTCCTATGGAGGTACTCAAACACGCAAACTACTTATAAATATATATAACTCACGGAATATATAAGTTATATACAGAAATATAGAACTCCCTGAAATATTTAACCTACTACTTATAAATATATATAACTCACTGAGTATATAAGTTATATACAGAAATATAGAACTCACTGACATATTTAACCTACTACTTATAAATATATATAACTTTTTGGCCTCCCGTTTTTTGGCAAGTGCATTTTGTCCATGAATTTGAGGGATTTTTGAAGTAGTAGCTTGAACCCCTGGAAATTTGGAGATATAGTAAGATTTTGTAGAACTGATTCAGTCTGTTGTCTAGAAAACGTTTGCATATCTATCATTCCTACAATTTCCAAAACCGCAACTGATCTTTTTTCAGAGTCTTTGGATAGCCAACTGTAAAGTGTATTTAAAAAAAGATTAAATGTACTAAATTGTTTTTCAACGCAGCACAGCAACATTTAGCTAATTCTGCAAAATCATGATTATTAAAATTTAAAATTTGACGGGCAACCTGGATTTATATTTCTTAGCATTGGACTGATTGTCTCTTACTAGGTTGCTAGCTACTGCTGCAACCCGGATTCACATATATAGTTGTGAGAGGCAGCGTGGCCGAGTGGTCCAAGGCGCTGGTGTTAGCCACCAGTCTCTTCGAAGGCATGGTTCAAATATTACTGCTGGTATACGATTATGATTTATGTACAAAAATTAAATATCTTTGAAAAGACTGCAGTATGAAAAGACATCAAAAATGTAGTTTTTAGTGGAAAAATTTATTATCTTTCAGAAATAATTTATTTTAGTAACAAAAGATTTTTAATCCAATAAATTTCCTTCAAAATGAGCCATCGAACAACTCTCTACGATGTTCCAGTGCCAAGCAATCTGTGGAAAAGAAGAAAAAAAATATCCCGTTCAGGCAGAATGTTGTAGTAGCTGCCACTTTTCTTGATCAAAAATATTTGATCAAGGGTTGCATTTCATAAAGTGAAATTGTTGAATCTTGAATATTTCTGCAGCTTACAAAGTTTTGCAATTTTTTCTCATACATTTTGCTTTATCATAAAATAAATACTATATTGATTCTTCAACATAAATTTTTCCTTACTAGGTTTCAGCTATATCCACTGAAACTTGCATAGTCCTCATCTATAATGAGCTGTATATATATTTTATGTAATGAATTAAACATTTCAGTTAGTATAGGCTTTAGGCTATACTAGCGTTATTAAACATTTAGTTAGTATAGAGTTCGTTCATTATTATACTTTTATTCCCATTTGCTATGACTGCATGTTCGACCCTACTCTCCCTTTCTTTCCTTTTCGAGACATTTTGGTTAATAAGGGTACTTCAATTGGTGAACCTCTGAGTTACCTTTCTCAGAGCTCAAACAATGAAAGATCTGTTCTGTAATTTTTCTCAAACGGTTGTACTCAATTAAAGTATCAACATCGCAATAAACCTTTATGTGATCAAATTCTATTAGATGTAGACCTGCACTAGTGGTCACACGCGAAAGAGCGACGTATATCATACCCGGACTAAAGCAACGATTACCTGCGTCAACAATTGCGCACTGTAAGCTTAGGCCTTGGGACTTATGTATTTTAATGGCAAATGCAAGTTGAAGCGGAAATTGTCTTCGCGTATAAAAGACTTGTTTTAAAACTTCAAAGCACACGGTTTCTCTGTCAATTTCAACAGGAAGTTCCAGTCTGTCAAATTTTATAAGAATGCCAGATATTTATCAATTTGGTAGCAAATTGAAGCTTGCCACTGTACCTTTTGATCTTTTTACTAGCCTCTGAGCAGCACAAACATTTCTTTAAAGCATTACACGTGCACCAACTGCATGCAACAAACTCATAAAAGCACCGGCTGTTCTTTTTTTGTTGTGGCCAAAACTTAGAACACTGTTTGCTGCCTTCTGTTCGATTCGTTTGTAGTTAACAACTGAAGAGAGTCGACCAACTGCAACAAGTGTAAATTAGTCTGAGCAGGTTTTTCGAAGAAGCAACTCGTTAAAAACCATACAATCTTCATTGGTAGGCATCAGAATGACAGGTCTATTTCCCTCTGCGCACAATTTTGTATAAACATCTATAGTTTCATCATTTGAAGCTCTGTAAGGGTTCCCATTTTTTCTCTTGTGAAAACTATTCAGATTTTCACCAGTGCAAAACCTCTGTGTAATTTCAGCAAATGTATGAGCATAACTCTTATCCATCTTTTGTCCCACATTTATGTTTAGCTCCTCATATTCGAATAAATGCCAGAGATTGAAAGTACCAACTAATCCGATTCTTTTTTTAATTCTAGCCGTGTCAAAGATATATAAGGAGGATTACCACCTATTGTTTTAATTGAAGAAAATCTCCCAAGAGTACGCAGTTAGTATTACCAATTGGCAAATCAACTGCCATTATTTTAGTTAGTCTTAAGTGAATGTACGTTAAAAGAAGAGACGAAACCATACTCCTTTCTTCAATAATGTCCCCTTAAGTGTCATTCTCAATGTATGAAGTTTTTCAGTAGAGAGAGGTGTGTATTTTGCAGTGGTTTCCTGATCAATAACTAGACTTAAACAACTATGTATTGTTAAACCATTTATGCTGTATGCAGCAATACCAGTAGGTGCCATAACTACAACGGAACAATCTTCATTCTTGAATTTTTTCCAAAGTAGTCTTCTCACGACACTGATAACCCTAGATTTTCCTGTATCCTCACATCCAGTTACAATCAGTTTCAAACATGTTGAACCGTTGTGCTTGGTCACTGAGTCGAAAATTTTGTCAACAACTCTCTTTTGATCAATATTGAGGGACTCATAGGCATTTTTCAACCTGTCTTCGGTGTCACTATTTAAAATCTGTTTGTTTACGTCTAACAAATCCTCCATAGCATCTGCTCCTTTGTCAATGACTCCTCCCTGAATTTCATTTTCTGGGTCATCGTCAAGGTTATCATGAATATTCTCTGCCTTCAGAATTTGTTTTGCACGTTCTTGTACCTTTTCTTTAAATTCTGTATCGCTTTTGACCTCAACAAAAAATTTTTCGTGGCAAGCTACCATGTCGGGATAGTTTACGCTTTCAACACAGTAGGTTTCGTATTTGTTATTGCCACTGGCTACTAGTTCATTTTCATTTCGCCAAGGTTTAACCAATTTTAAAAGATCTCCATAGTAAGTATCCTTCTTCTCGTCAGATTCAAATGAGTTTACCTTTCTGTGCTGAATGACATACGGTTCAAAAAGCCTTTTTCTAAGGTAAAAAGACCCGTCACTTAACATTACGCTCCCGCTTATACCAAGACAATAATTGAAAAAGACTGATGTTTTCCATAGGTTCCGACGTTATGTGGCAATTTCATTGGGCAAAACACAAAACTATTCATCTTCTTTTAATTAATTAAAAAACTTTTTCCATAAAACAAATTTTTCAAAAAAATTAAAGAATTCCATTAAGCCAAAAATGAATACAAATAGAATCAAACAATATACCAAGTATACAAATGCCATAAATCAGTATCAATAAATAAATCAACCCAAAACAAACAGAAATTAAAATAAACACCAGCGTCAAACTCAAAACGAGCAGAAATTAATATGAGTAGGGTTATAAACCCCTATGCTTTCTAAAAGTCAGAATATAATTTGTGCTTTACCGAAAAAATTAAAATGAATTTACAGAAAAAAAATGTGTATTGTCAGTTTAATACATATATGCTGAAATTTATTCCTTAAAATCTTAATTAATTTTTGATTTCTTAGTTATAAAAATCAAAACATTTAAAAGAATTTTTTTTAAAGGACTAAACTTGATGCAACTTATATATTTGAAATCAGCATAAAAATTTGATTCTTTTGATGTATCTGATGGTGTCAAAATTCCGTTTTTTGAGTTTTGATTGCTATTGAGCCGGGTCACTCCTTACTTACAGTTCGTTACCACGAACTGTTTGATAGTCTTTTTCAAGGGATAAAACTGAGCCTCTTCTAAAGTTAAACAACCATCCCTTCCATAAAAACCTTAAATAACCCCTGGGTATTACTTACAACCCTTGCTCCCAATCTCTGGGGTTTGTTTTAACCCCAAAAGCCTTGTTATATGATATATAGACTATTTTGAATCGAATGGCTATCTCAAAATTTCTATTAGATCCATTTCGGGACAATATGACGTGTGTGTGTGGGGGGGGGGTTGCTGCCCTCCGATCACTTTGACCCTCCAAAAGAGCAATAGAGTGTCTGATCACAAATACAATGATCCCTCTCCGAAGTTAATATGACCATGCTTTATATGAAAACCTAATATGCCCCCAGGGCATAACTTACCCCCCTTGCCCTGAGGGCTGGGGAACTTTTTATCATCAAAGACATAATTTCCAGACCTTTTAAATACGTACAACAAAATGGCTATCTCAAAATTTTGATTGGAAGTGTTTGAGGAAATGATGGGCATGGGGGGGGTATGGTTCCCTCGATCCTCGATCACTTTTGACTAATAAAAAAGGCACTTGTCCTCTCAATTTTCAATCTAATGAGCCCTTTTTGAAGCTTTTACGATAAAACTTTCTATGAAAACCTTATATGCCCCGAGGTCATAACTAACGACCCTTGTCCTGAGGGCTATGGGGAAGGATTGTCATCCTCAAAGACATAACTTCCAGACTTTTCAACTACGTGGAACAAAATGGCCATAGAAATATGTTGATCTGAAATGTTTGGGGAATTGATCGGCGTGGGGACGGGTGATTCTCCGTCCGATTATTTTCGACTATTAAAAAAAGCAATAACCCTCTCAATTTCCAATAGAATGAGTCGTTTTGAAGTTTTTACGACAACGCTTTCTGTAAAAACCTTCTGTGTCCCCAGGGCATAACTTACAACCTTAGATTTGAAGGCTGTGGAGGAGGGGGGGAGGGTATTGTCATACTCAAAGACATAGTTTCCAGACCCTTCAACTACGTTCAACTAAATGGTTATATCACAATGTTGATCGGAATAATTAGGTGAAATGAAGAGCGTGGAGGAGCATTCGCCCTCCTATCGCTTTTGGCTATTAGTAAGGTCTCTAGCCCTCTCAATTCCTAATTAAATGAACCCTTTTTGAAGGTTCTACGACAACGCTTTCGATAAGAAACCTTATATGCCCCCAGGCCATAGTTTACAACCCTTCCCTGAGGGTTGTGGGGAGGGGGTTTGTCATTCTCGAAGACATAATTTCCAGATGTTTAAACTACATTGAAGAAAATGGCTATGTCGAAATTTTGATTGGATTTGTTTGGGGAAATTGTGGGCGTGAGAGAGGGATTAGTTGCCCTTCAATCACTTTCGACTATTAAAAAGGGCAAAAGCCCTTTCAAATTTCACTCGAATGAGCCCTTTTTGAATTTTCTACAACAACAATTTCTATAAAACCTTATATACCCCCAGAGCATAACTTAGAACCCTTACCCTGAGGGCTGTGGTGGGGGTTGTCATCCTCAAAGACCTAATTTCCAGAACTAAGTTGAAAAAATGGCTATCATAAAATTTTGATTGGATTTTTTTGGGGAAATGGTGGGCGTGAAAGGGGGGCTAGTTGTCCTCGAATCACTTTCTACTATTAAAAAGAGCACAAGCCCTTTCAGTTTCCAATCGAATGATTCCTTTTTGAAGCTTGTACGACACCCCTTTCTATAAAAACCTTATTTTACAACCCTTACCCTGAGGGCTGGGGAGGGTGGAGGCTGTCCTTCTCAAAGAGCTATTTTCCAGAACTTTCAACTATGTTTAACAAAATTACTATCTCAAAATTTTGATTGGATGTGTTTGTGGAAATAATGGGTATGAGAGGGGGGTTAGTTTCCCTCCAATCCCTTTCTACTATCAAAAAGGATACTAGCCCTTTCAATTTACAATCGAAAGAGCCATTTTTGATGTTTCTACCACAACCGTTTCTATAAAACCTTACAGCCCCCAGGGCATAACTTACAACCCTTGCTCTGAGGGGGGTAAGGGAATGTTCATCCTTAAAGACAAAATTTCTAGAACTTTCCACTACGTTGAAAAAAATGGCTATCTCAAAATGGATGTGTTTGGGGAAATTATGGGCGTGAGAGGAGGGTTAATTGCTCTCCAATCACTTTTGACTATTAAAAAGGGCAGTAGCCCTTTCAATTTCTAATCAAATGATCCCTTTTTGAAGTTTCTACGACAACGCTTTTTAGAAAAACCTTTAGTGCCCCAGGGCATAACTTACAATCCATGCACTGAGGGGCGTGGGGGGTTTGTCATCCTCAAAGACATAATTTCCAGAACTTTCAACTACGAACAAAATGGCTATCTCAAAATTTTGATTGGATGTGTTTGAGGAATGTAAGGGGAATGTTGTCAAAATGTAAGGGAAATCGAGAGAAAATTTGTGTTGCAAGGCTATTTAAATGGCGTTTCGCATTATCTTGGGAACGGCACAAGGCATCACTTTGAAACTTTCAGGGAATGTTAAAAGGGAAAAGTGAACCTTGAACTATGACTAGGAAAAGAGGGTAGAGTAAAATAAAAAGACGCTTTGTGCAACCAAGGTATTAAGGTCCTATATATGCAATTCCCCAGGAACAGCGAGGGGGATGGAGTTAAAACTTTCAAGTGGTGTATTAAAAGAAAAGGGAAAGAGCTAATTGGACTTCAAGTTCTGATTGAAGGAAAGCTAAAATACTAATATTCCGTAAACATCCACTTAAATGTTTTGGCGTCCTAGTTCCCTATGGGAGTTTAAATTTACTCCTCTCTTAGCAGCAAGATTATCAAATTAAACTATCTGCAATAGCTCTAGAATGGCGTTTTCTGTTTGAATCTCAAATTTTGATTGTATGTGTTTGCGAAAATGGTGGGCATGAGAGGGGGTTAGTTGCCCTACATTTATTTTAAATATTAAAACGGGCACTAGCTATTTCAATTTCCAAAAGAATGAGCCCTTTCTGAAGTTTCTACGACAACGCTTTTTAGAAGAACCTTATACACCCCAGGGCATAAATTATAACCCTTGCCCCGAGGGCTGTGGGGGGGTTCATGCTTAAATATCTAATTTCCAAAACTTTCAACTACATTGAACAAAATGAATATCTAAAAATTTTGATTGGATGTGTTTGGGTAAAAGGTGATATTAGTAGTAATCAACCTTATACTTTGCCGAGACATATAGCAATTTCAATGCTATTTGCTCGGAGGTATAGCAATTTCTACTTTATTCAATAGAAGCTTGACACCTTTTTAAAGAGATTCAGAGCTCCCTCACATTCCGGGCCAACCAGATATGTTTCTAGGCCAACCAGACATGGTCTTATACTTTTGAGGACTTGTCTTTCAATTTGATTAAGGACAAGTTTTTCTGACGCAATTTACATGGACCAGATTTCTAGTTCATGGTATACATATCTTTGTGACATTTTTGCAAAAAGGGATAATGAGATTTGCAAATTGGACGAGCGAGGATAGTACGATTTGCTTGTGAAAAACCCCGGATGAATTAGTTTAAAATAAAGTTTTAACGGACAAGTTTTTCTGACACAATTTACAGACCAGATTTCTAGTTCATATATTTTTTGATAACTTGATAGGTGATTTGAATAAAAGGAATTCAAATATTTTGTCTATGAAATAGAAGCTAATTCAATTTGCGAAAAGGTATTTCCATTTGCACAACTCTGATCTGATTGAATTGTCGCCGAAAATGAGATTTAATCACTGCTAAGCCTATTGTTGTTGCGAAAGGGTTACCCAATTTACTTCTTAGTGTTAAATGACAGATTTCCAAATACGATCATTTTGAAAAGCAGACAAAAAATTGGATTGTTATTGCGAGAGGGTTACCCATTTTACAGCTTAGTGTTAACTGACAGAGTTCCAAATACGAACATTTTGAAAAGCAGACAAAAAATCGGGAATTATAATCAGAATTATTTGATTAACATTTAAAAAGGGGTAGTGAGATATATGATCTGTATAATACACAAGTGATGTTTGATAAGTATTGTCAATTTAAAATAGGATCTAACGTTCCCTTCGTTCCCCCCCCCCATTTCTGAGGGCAGGAAGGGGAGGGGTCAATTTTGGAGGCCCGAAGGAGTTGTTAACTCAGGCAATTTGTTATAAATTTGAAAAATGCCTAACGACGAATCGGAAATGTATTTTTTCTTTACATGGTGTTGGTTCAAAAAGCGAGGATTTCTGTTAAATAAATAATTCTTATATTTTTTCCGTTCAGTTGAAAGCAAGGATTTCTGTTAAATAAATAATTGTTATACCTTTTAAAATAGCTTTACGGGGTTTGAGGGACTCTGTTGTTTTAGTCTGTGTGATTTTTTCTTTACATGATATTTGTTCAAAAAGCGAGGATATATGTTATATAAATAATTCTTATATTTTTTCCGTTAAATTGAAAGTGAGGATTTCTGTTAAATAAATAATTGTTATACCTTTTAAAATAGCTTTACTGGGTTTGAGGGACTCTGTTATTTTATTCCGTTTGATTTTTTCTTTACATGGTGTTCGTTCAATTGAAAGCTAGAATTTCTGTTAAATAAATAATTGTTATACCTTTTAAAATAGCTTTTCGGGGTTTGAGGGACTCTGTTGTTTTATTCCGTGTGATGTTTTGTTTAGATGGTTTTCGTTCAAAAATCGAGGATTTCTGTTAAATAAATAATTCTTATTTTTTTTCCGTACCAATGAAAGCGAGGATTTCTGTTAAATAAATAATTGTTATACCTTTTAAAATAGCTTTACGGGGGTTTGTGGGACTCTGTTGTTTTATTCCGTTTGATTTTTTCTTTACATGGTGTTCGTTCAAAAAGCGAGGATTTCTGTTAAATAAATAATTCTTATATTTTTTCCTTTCAGTTGAAAGCGAGGATTTCGGTTAAATAAATAATTGTTATACCTTTTAAAATAGCTTTACGGGGTTTGAAGGACTCTGTTGTTTTATTCCGTGTGATTTTTTTCTGTACATGTTGTTCGTTCAAAAAGCGAGGATTTCTCTTAAATAAATAATTCTTATACCGTTTAAAATAGCTTTACGGGGTTTGAGGGAATCTTTTATTTTACTCCGTGTGATTTTTTCTTTAAATATTGTTCGTTCAAAAATCGATTATTTCTCTTAAATAAATAATTTTTATACATTTTAAAATAGCTTTACTGGGTTTGAGTGACTCTGTTGTTTTATTCCGTGTGATGTTTTCTTTACATGGTTTTCGTTCAAAAAGCGAGGATTTCTGTTAAATAAATAATTCTTATATTTTTCCGTTCAATTGAAAGCGAGGATTTCTGTTAAATAAATAATTGTTATACCTTTTAAAATAGCTTTACGGCGTTTGAGGGACTCGGTTGTTTTATTCAGTGTGATTTTTCCTTTACATGGTGTTCGTTCAAAAAGCGAGGATTTCTGTTAAATAAATAATTCTTATATTTTTTCAGTTCAATTGAAAGCGAGGATTTCTGTTAAATAAATAATTGTCATACCTTTTCAAATAGCTTTACGGGGGTTTGAGGGGCTCTGTTGTTTTATTCCGTGTGATTTTTTCTTTACATGGTGTTCGTTCAAAAAGCGAGGATTTCTGTTAAATAAATAATTCTTATATTTTTTCCGCTCAATTGAAAGTGAGGATTTCGGTTAAATGAATAATTGCTTTACCTTTTAAAATAGCTTTACGGGGTTTGAAGGACTCTGTTGTTTCATTCAGTGTTATTTTTTCTTTACATGGTGGTCGTTCAAAAAACGAGGATTTCTGTTAAATAAATAATTGTTATACCGTTTAAAATAGCTTTATGGGGTTTGAGGGACTCCGTTGTTTTATTCCGTGTGGTTTTTTCTTTACATGGTGTTCGTTCAAAAAGCGAGGATTTCTGTTAAATAAATAATTGTTATACCTTTTGAAACTCCTTTACAGGGTTTGAGGGACTCTGTCGTTTTATTCCATTTGATTTTTTCTTTACTTGGTGTTCATTCAAAAAGCGAGGATTTATGTTAAATAAATAATTATTATACCTTTTAAAATAGCTTTACGGGGTTTGAGGGACTCAGTTGTTTTATTCCGTGTGATTTTTCTTTACATGATGTTCGTTCAAAAAGCGAGGATTTCTGTTAAATAAATAATTATTATACCTTTTAAAATAGCTTTATGGAGTTTGAGGGACTCTGTTGTTTTATTCCGTGTGATTTTTTCTTTACATGGTGTTCGTTCAAAAAGCGAGGATTTCTGTTAAATAAATAATTCTTATACCTTTTAAAATAGCTTTACGCGGTTTGAGGGACTCTGTTGTTTTATTCCGTGTGATTTTTTCTTTACATGGTGTTCGTTCAAAAAGCGAGGATTTCTGTTAAATAAATAATTGTTATACCTTTTAAAATAGCTTTACGGGGTTTGAGGGACTCTGTTGTTTTATTCCGTGTGATTTCTTTACAAGGTGTTCGTTCAAAAAAGCGAGGATTTCTGTTAAATAAATAATTCTTATATTTTTCCGTTCAATTGAAAGCAAGTATTTGTGTTAAATAAATAATTGTCATACCTTTTAAAATAGCTTTACGGGATTTGAGGGACTCTATTGTCTTATTCCGTTCGTTTTTTTTCTTTACTTATTGTTGATTCAAAAAGCGAGGATTTCTCTTAAATAAATAATTCTTATACCTTTTAAAATAGCTTTACGGGGGTTTGAGAGACTCTGTGTAAATATTTATCGGGGTTTTATTTTTTCTGTTCAATTATTTTCAGTGTAAGCCCATATAATTACCACATTCTTTTATTCTAACTTAACTTGTAGGAATAGAGTTTCGGTTACTATTGAGCCTTACATGCCTGAAATCATGAATTAGAATGTTTAATTAGCTGTTTGGGTTTTCAGACACAGTTTTTTTTAGATATTCACGGGTGTTAGGTTCCTGGAGGGTTTTATGACTCCTCCCTCCAATGAATTCAGATGGTTTTAGGACTCATCCCTCTAGCCATAACTCCATTCAACCTTGGGCGAAGATATAAAAGTTTGATGAAGTGTTTTTCTACTTAACAACTACATTAATAACTTCCAAGATGATAGGACTGTATGACACAGAATTTATCAGTTACCGAGAGTTCAATGACTCCTCCCCGCAATGACTTTCAGGGGTTTTATGACTCCTCCCCACAATGAATTCAGATGGTTTTAGGACTCATCCCCCTAGCCATAACTCCATTCAACCTTGAGCGAAGATATAAAAGTTTGATGAAGTATTTTTCTACTTAACAACTACATTAATAACTTCCAAGATGATAGGACGTTATGACACAGAATTTATCAGTTTGAAAAAATCATCTTGTGGTGTTATATTTGAATGTGCATTTTTATTATTGTCTATGGAACTCGAAGAAATTAACTGTTATCATTGGATAGTGAACTATAACATGTTTGAGTATGATAAAAGCTTGTGGAGCACTACATCCGGGTTGCAGCGGTAGCTAGCAACCTAGTAAGAGACGATCACGTCCAATGTTAAGAAATATAAAAACCCATAGTTCCTAAAAAAGGAGTCAGATCAAAACAAAAAGTACACCATTAGAACAGCCTTGTCAGAAACCCCTGTAAATGGAACCTTATGTCCCTTAGCTTGAATAGCAAGGGAAATATATTGGCTTGAAAATCAAGACAAGTGGCAGCTATTACAATATTCTGCCTAAACGGGATATTTTTTTCTTTTTTTCTCTTTTCTTTGTTTCCAGAGATAGCTTGGCACTGGAACATTGTAGAGAGTTGTTCAATAGCTCATTTTAAAGGAAATTAATTGGGTTAAAAATCTATTGTACCTAAAATAAATTATTTCTAAAAGAGACTAAATTTTTCCACCAAAAACTGCATTTTCGATGTCTTTTCACACTGCAGTCTTTCAAACATAATCGTATACCAGCGGTAAGATTTGAACCCACGCCTCCGAAGAGACTGGTGGCTAACACCAGTGCCTTGGACCACTCGGCCAGGCTGCCTCTTATAATTTGGGTTGCAGCAGTAGCTAGCAACCTAGCAAGAGACAATCAGTCCCATGCTAAGAAATATAAAAACCCAAAACTCCTAAAAATAGAGTCAGATCAAAACAAAAGTACATCATTAGCACTACCTTGTCTGAAACCCTACTAGATAAATAATTAATGTCATCATAGTTTTTTATATTAGAGCTATGACGTGAATAGAAAAACACGAAAATATATTGTTGTTTCTGAAGACTTCATGAAATAATATCATTGCGCCATGACGTCAATAAAATCATTACGCCGTGACGTCATAATTACTACTTAAGAACGACAAAGATGTAAATGTTCTCATTCTTGATTAGATAATGGTTAGATCGAAGCAAGCTATGCGCAAGTTGAAAAAACAGTACTACACAAACAACAGAGATAGTATCTTGAAAAGAAAAAAGCAAAGGTATTCAACCGACCAGGTGTATCGAGAAGTAATCAAACAAAACAGTAAGATGTGTTATCTCAATGATGAAGATTATAGACATGCAAAAATTGAGACAGCCAAACAAAAGTTCAAGGAGAGTTATCACAATGAAGAAGATTACCGCATCAAATATAAGAAAAACCAAAAGCAAAGGTATTCAACCTTCCAGGTGTATCAAGAAGTAAAAATTGAGACAGCCAAACAAAAGATCAAGGAGCGTTATCAAAATGATAAACTTTATAGAGAAGCAACAATTGAGAAGGCTAGACAAAAGAGCAAGGAACGGTTTGATAATGATGAAGATTACCGAAACAAACATAAGAAAAAAGTTGCTACCAGAATAATGGGTAGATACTGGGGTGACAAAAGCTATAATGAAAAAATTAAATTCTCTGCGAGGTTGTACCGAAGAACGCATAAGGACAAAGGGAAAAATTACATTCAGAAACACAAGAAGATGGCAAAAATGCAGGCTGATCTTTGTAAATTGAGAAACATTTTACGTATGTTTTACCGGGATCACGAAAAGTATTCAAAATCACAGATTAAAATTCTCTTTGAAAGAGCGGATGCTGTTGAAAAGTCGGCTAGAAATTCTTTGGCAAAGCTTCATAGTAATATCCAAAAGAAATGTTGTCAGTTTAACGAAAAGCTTCCAAGGTATGGACTGGCAACTGCGGAACAGTTTATAGATGCAATGGAAAATGTGCGACAACACAGTGAATATACAGAGGCGTACTTCTTAGAAAATTCGTATATTAATTTTGGAAGGAGCAATTGCAGTTTATGTAGCAGCAATAAAAATGTATATACAAGCATACCTATCAACAGCGAAGGAAAAGCAATGTTTTTCAATTATGGCGAAAACGAGAATGTTAGGGTTATTAGTATGTGTGTTTGTAAGAATAATGATTTAGAACAAATTCCTGGAACGCCGACTCAAGAAAAAAGCATTTCTAACTGTGTTTTAAACAGTTCTTTTAGTTCTACTGAATATTTGGCAAAAAATTCTATGTGTAGTAGAAAAAACTGTCCTGTAAAGTAAGAGACAACTATTGAAAAATGCTCTGAATCTAGATCTGACAAGGAAATTATGATGGCTGAAGTCACCTATAACAATCTGAGTAAACATTCAAAACCAAAAATTGGGCAGCAGGTTACTTGGCAATGTCACCCTGATATCTGCAAGCTCTATCCGACGGATATTGAATTATGTCAATTTTGATATCCTTGAAAATAATATAGCATTAAAATTTTCAACTGACAAAGTGGTTAATTTCTACCTTTGTGGCTTGGATTATTGTGACATCAATTACAGGGACACAAGAAAGCATGGGCATTCGTTATACTGTAGCCCAAATGAGGGATGTCAGAGCTATTTGCGTTCTCTATGGGCACTAGCTCCACATTTTCCTGTCTTGAACTGTTTCATTAATAGCGTATATAAGGCAGTATCAAAATCTAATATTATACAACATATTAATCTACTAAAAGTCGAGGGCTCGTACAAGGAACTAAGTCATTATATAGAAGAAGTGTCACGTAGACTCTGTTAGACTTCATTTACGGTGATAGCAATTTTAGAGTTTCTGTGGATGAAAATACAATAATAAAATTATTTGGTGAGAGCCTTGATAAGGTAGCTAACATCAGGGATTTATACCCTACAATGCATTGTGACAGTTATGAGCAGATAAAGACAAAATATCAATTGAAGAGTCTAAGATCCCTTTCAAATAAGAAAGGTTTTGATGTAATGATGGCCACGATTTTAGAACACCTACACCAGGACATACCCAAAGATGACAGAGAACAACTAATTCAATGTACAGGTTGGAAAGAGGATGTCATAGATTCATTCTCTGTCTGTGATTACTGTGCTGGGAAAATGTTGAAAATTCAGGAGAATGTCCGATCAGTATTAAATAACCTTCATATAGACTGTACACCGGAATGTATAAAGTGTTTAAATAATTTTGAAATGGTAATGATTCGATTTGTAATGCCTTGTCTTACGATCGTCAGATTAGGGCAAGTAACTGCATTGAAGAGACCTAGAACAGAACTTGTTGACGCTCTTAAGGGGAGAATAGTATATCTACCTGTTGATGTGCAAGCAAATGCAGATATTCAGCCTGAAAATCTTCTTAACATTGATAGTTTTGTAGTCATTATTATAATAAAGAACGAACTCTTGCCTATATTAAATTTTATACGCCACTTAATTATAGTATATGTTAGTAATTCAACAGATAGCTTGGCACTGGTACATCGTAGAGAGTTGTTCAAAGGCTTATTTTAAAGGAAATTAATGGGCTTAAAAACATTTTGTAATTTTATTTTAAAAGACGATCATTAGAAGAACAAACCATTGCATACATTGGACTTAGTTAGCTCCCTTATTCGTTGAGAGTCGTCTCTTACTACTCCAAAGAAGAAAAAGACGTAGGCTTTTTCCTGTTTGTTATCAGGGTTTACATAATCTGGTTTGTTAATCCGGGTTACAATAAAGAACGACACCTAGCCCATGTTAACTGAAATATAAATAGGGATTATTTAATTTCCATCAGTATCATGGCTGTAGAGATGGCTGAAACCTAGTAAAGAGCAAACCATCCGGGTTGCAGCGGTAGCTAGCAACCTAGTAAGAAACGATCACGTCCAATGCTAAGAAAAATAAAAACCCATAGCTCCTAAAAATTACAGTAAAGAACAAACTTACGACCCGTAGAAACCAAAATAAGATTATAATTTAATTTTAAAGATTGATCATTTACATAAAGGATCGATATGTTTAAAGTAAAGTTACATAAAGGCACGATCATCGAATTGAAGCTGAAACTAAGTAAAGGACAATTATACCTCCATATATTCACAGCGATGTACAAGATTTCCCATTACATCTGTAAACTGTTCCACAGTTGCCAGTCCATACCTTGGAAGCTTTTCACTAAACATGCAACATTACTTTTGGATATGTTATACAAGGGACCATTCATTATAAATAGGGATTATGTAAGCTTCATCGGTATCATGGCTGTAGAGATGGCTGAAACCCAGTAAAGAACAAGCCAGGGCACTTATTGAAATTAGTTAGGTGCCTGATTCTCTAAAGTTTGTCTCTAACTATTCGAAATAAAAAAAAGCCATAGGCTTTTTACTGTTCGTGATTTTTTATCCGGGTTGCAGCGGCAGCTATAATTAAGAACGAACACAAGCCTATACTAACTGGATCCGGGATGCAGTGTTATCTTGCAACCTAGTAAGAGACGATCAAGTCCCATAATAAGATCCGTGTTGCAGCGGTAGCTAACACCCTATTAAGAGACGATCACGTCCAATGTTAAGAAATATTATCCGGGTTGCAGCGGTAGCTAGCAACCTAGTAAGAGACGATCACGTCCAATGTTAAGAAATGTAAAAACCCATAGTTCCTAAAAAAGGAGTCAGATCAAATTCAAAAGTACACCATTAGAACCGCCTTGTCCAAAACCCCTTGAACGGAAACTTACCGCCCTTTGGCTTGAACAGCAAGGGAAATATATTGGCTTGAAAATCAAGAAAAGTGGCAGCTACTACAACATTCTTCCTAAACGGGATATTTTTTTTCTTTTTTTTTTTTTTTCTTCTTTTCCAGAGATAGCTTGGCACTGGAACATCGTAGAGAGTTGTTCAAGGGCTCATTTTAAAGTAAATTAATTGGGTTAAAAATCTATAGTAATTAAAATAAATTATTTCTAAAACAGGATAAATTTTTCCACCAAAAACTGCATTTTTGATGTCTTTTCACACTGCAGTCTTTCAAACATAATCGTATACCAGCGGTTAGATTTGAACCCACGCCTCCGAAGAGACTGGGGGCTAACACCAGTGCCTTGGACCACTCGGCCAGGCTGCCTCTCATAAATAATGTATATGTGAATCTGGGTTGCAGCAGTAGCTAGCAACCTAGCAAGAGACGATCAGTCCAATGCTAAGAAATATAAAAACCCAAAACTCCTAAAAATAGAGTCAGATCAAAACAAAAGTACATCATTAGAACTACTTTGTCTGAAACCATACTAGATAAATAATGAATGTCATCATAGTTTTATATTAGATCCGGGTTGCAGCGGTAGCTAGCAACCTAGTAAGAGACGATCACGTCCAATGTTAAGAAATATAAAATCCCATAGTTCCTAACAGAAGAGTCAGATCAAAACAAAAAGTACACCATTAGAACCGCCTAGACCGAAACCCCTGTATAGGAAACTTTCTGTACCTTGGCTTGAACAGCAAGGGAAATATATTGGCTTGAAAATCAAGAAAAGTGGCAGCTACTACAACATTCTGTAAACGGGATATTTTTTTCTTTTTTTTTTATTTTTTCTTTTGTATCCAGAGATAGCTTGGCACTGGAACATCGTAGAGAGTTGTTCAATGGCCCATTTTAAAGGAAATTAATTGGGTTAAAAATGTATAGTAACTAAAATAAATTATTTCTAAAAGAGAATAAATTTTTCCACCAAAAACTGCATTTTTGATGTCTTTTCACACTGCAGTCTTTCAAACATAATCCTATACCAGAGGTAAGATTTGTTACATAAAGGCTCGATCATCGAATTTAAGCTGAAACTAAGTAAAGGACAATTATCCCTCCATATATTCACAGTGATGTATCCGGGTTGCAGCGGTAGCTAGCAACCTTGTAAGAGACGATCACCTCCAATGTTAAGAAATATAAAACCCCCCAACTCCTAAAATAAGAGTCAGATCAAAACAAAAAGTACACCATTAGAACCGCCTTGTCCAAAACCCCTATAAAGAAAACTTACCGCCCTTTGGCTTGAATAACAAAGAAAATATATTGGCTTGAAAATCAAGAAAATTGACTATAACCACGTTATTCTCCACAAACGGGATATTTTTTTCTTTCCGCTTGATTTTCCTCCTCAGCTAGCTGGGCACTGGAAAATCATAGAGAGCTGTATAATAGCTCATTTTAAAGGATTACATTAAAAGACGATCACTGAAATAGCAAATTATAATAAAGAACAACCTCTTGCCTATAATAAATTTTATACACCACTTAATTATAGTATAGGTTAGTAATTCCACAGATAGCTTGGCACTGGAACATGGTAGAGAGTTGTTCAATGGCTCATTTTAAAGCAAATTAACGGAGTTAAAAATATTTTGTAATGAAAACAAATTATTTTTAAAATAGAATCAGTTTTTTGCGAAAAACTGCATCCTTCATATTAAAGTTACATTATAAGACGATCATTAAAATACCACTGCTTTGCATACATTGGACATACTTAGCTGCCTGATTCTTTGAGGTTCGCCTCTTACTGTTCCAAAGAAGAAAAAGCCGTAGGCTTCTTCCTGTTCGTAATCAGGTATATATATTATAGTAAAGTTACTATATTAAAGGCCACAAAGTAACAATGGTCTCATTCAGCTAATGATTACTTAATGGTTAAATCGAAGCAAGCTAAACGCAACTTAAAAAAACAGTACTACACAAAAAACAGAGATAGCATCTTGAAAAGAGAAAACGAAAGGTATTCAACCGACCAAGCGTATCAAGAAGTTACAATTGAAAGAGCAAACCGAAACAGCAGGGATAGCATCTTGAAAAGAGAAAAGCAAAGGTATTCAACCGACCAGGCGTATTGAAAGTAAAAATTTTATAATAAAGAACGACCTCTTGCCTATACTATATTTTATAACTATAGTATAGGCTAGTACAGTTATATTTATGGTCAATATATTCAAATTTTCCATTAAAAGACGTTCATTGGAATAAGATAATTTCTTAAACCACATTGGCCTGACATCACATAAAGAAAGAAAAACGAGCAAAAATGGGGTTTTTATAGGCCAAATGAAGATACTGAAAAAACGAAGCGAATATTTAAAAAGCGGAAAACACTTAAAAAGTGGAAAAAACCGGAAAATTTTGACTCTGCCCTTGCAGAGCACATTTTTGAAAAACCAGACCATACTATTTTGTTTAATCAAGCTAGTCTTATTTCGAATGATAAGGGTATTGTCCAGCACTACAGAGAATCTGTTGAAATTTATAAATACCAACATTTAGGTATATCTTTAAACAGAGATTCCTGTGATTTAAGAATAAATGAGTAATATTTCGGTTTTCTCAAAAGAGAAGCCGATACTTTAGTGATCCCTGAAATAAACCTTGAACCACTTTCTCAGTCATCTAATCAAACACGTGAACAACCCCTTAGGTCTCAAAGGGTGTCTGCAAGAAATGCCTTAATTAAAATCCGAAATCAAATGACATAGTTTTCCAACTTATTTAATTGCTGGTTCGTTTTGTTTTTTCGAGTGAATGAATTGATTCCTTTCTTTTGTTCAGTTGTTCGCTAGTATCCGTCGATGGCAGATCATATTTTTTGGATTTTGTGCAAATCGCGGATATTGGCGAATAACTCGCTTTTATGGTTGTTAGGTATTTGGTTTTAAATCTTTTAATTTTTGGCTTTTATTGATACATCGTTTCGTTTCGCGCTGAAGAAGAGAGGCGTTTGTCCTCTCGAAATATTCGCTTCGTTTTTTCAGTATCTTCATTTGGCCTATAAAAACCCCATTTTTGCTCGTTTTTCTTTCTTCATTGGAATAAAAACCCATTACATACATTTGATTTAGTTAGCTTCTTGATTGTTTGAGGCTAGTCTCTTACTATTTCAAAGAATAAAAAGCCGTAGGCTTTTTTCTGTTTTTAATAAATTAAAAAGAGCTCTACCTTTAAAATGAGATACATAGTGCTTTGAGTTGTTTCCGGGTTACAGTAAAGAACGATCTCTCTCCCATACTAACTGATATATGGTGGTTCCAGGTGTAGTTACTTAAAGGACGAATATAGCTCATCATAAATGGTGTTTGTCAATTATCCGGGTTGCAGCGGTAGCTATTTTTTACAGTAAGGACCAAAGTCTATCTTATAGTAACTGTTACAACAGGGAAAAGAAAAAGAGGTCTATGGCGTATATGATTTCATTATAATGATTTTATAGTAAAGATTAGATTAAAGGACGAACCATAGCCCATAGTAACTGGAATCCGGGTTGCGGTGGTAGCTAGCAACCTAGTAAGAGACGATCACGCCCCATAGTAAAAAATGAAATATCCGGGTTGCAGTGGTAGCTAGCAACTTAGTAAGAGACGATCACGTCCAATGTTAAGAAATATAAAAACCCATAGTTCCTAAAACAGGAGTCAGATCAAATTCAAAAGTACACCATTAGAACCGCCTTGTTTGAAACCCCTGTATAGTAAACTTTCTGTCCCTTGGCTTGAACAGCTAGGGAAATATATTGGCTTGAAAATCAAGAAAAGTGGCAGCTACTACAACATTCTGCCTAAACGGGATATTTTTTTTTCTTTTTTTCTTTTGTATCCAGAGATAGCTTGGCACTGGAACATCGTAGAGAGTTGTTCAATGGCTCATTTTAAAGGTAATTAATTGGGTTAATAAGCTATAGTAACTAAAATAATTTATTTCTAAAAGAGAATTAATTTTTACACCAAAAACTGCATTTTTGATGTCTTTTCACACTGCAGTCTTTCAAACATAATCGTATACCAGCGGTAAGATTTGAACCCACGCCTCCAAAGAGGCTGGTGGCTAACACCAGTGCCTTGGACCCCTCGGCCAGGCTGCCTGTCATGACCACTCGGCCAGGCTGCTTCTCATAATTTGGGTTGCAGCAGTAGCTAGCAACCTAGCAAGAGACGATCAGTCCAATGCTAAGAAATATAAAAACCCAAAACTCCTAAAAATACAGTCAGATCAAAACAAAAGTACATCATTAGAACTACCTTGTAATAGAATTTCCGGGTTGCAGCGGTAGCTAGCAACCTAGTAAGAGACGATCACGTCCAATGTTAAGAAATATAAAAACCCATAGTTCCTAATTTATAATAAAGAACGACCTCTTACCTATACTAAATTTTATACGCCACTTAATTATAGTATAGGTTAGTAATTCAACCGATAGCATGGCACTGGAACATTGTAGAGAGTTGTTCAATGGCTCATTTTAAAGGATCCGGGTTGCAGCGGTAGCTAGCAACCTAGTAAGAGACAATCACGTCCAATGTTAAGAAATATAAAATTCGGGTTGCAGCGGTAGCTAGCAACCTAGTAAGAGACGATCACGTCCAATGTTAAGAAATATAATTACAGTAAAGAACGATCTCTCCCCCATATGGACTTAGTTAGCTACTTGATCGTTTGAGGTTCGTCTCTTACTATTTCAAAGAAGGAAAATCCGTAGGCTTTTTCCTGTTTGTAATATTTTCCTGTTTGTTATCAGGGTTCCGGGTTGCAGCGGTAGCTAGCAACCTAGTAAGAGACGATCACGCCCAATGTTAAGAAATAAAAAAAACCCATAGCTCCTAAAATAGCAGTCAGATCAAAACAAAAAGTACACCATTAGAACCGCCTTGTCCCAAACCCCTGTATAGGAAACTTTCTGTCATTTGGCTGGAACAGCAAGGGAAATATATTGGCTTGAAAATCAAGAAAATTGACTTTAACCACGTTATTCTCCACAAACGGGATATTAATTATTTCTTTCTTTTTTACATTAAGGAACGAACTATAACCCATAGCAACTGAAGTATTATAAGAAACCATTATATAGATGATGATCTAAAATATACTTAACACAAATTTATTTTAGTTTTATTCCTTAAGAAATCATATAATGAAGAACGACCTCTTGCCTATACTAAATTATATAGGCCACTTAACTATAGTATAGGTTAGTAAATCCGGGTTGCAGCGGTAGCTAGCAACCTAGTAAGAGCACGACCAATGTTAAGAAATATAAAAGCCCATAGTTCCTAAAAAAGGAGTCAGATCAAATTCAAAAGTACACCACTAGAACCGCCTTGTCTGAAACCCCTGTATAGTAAACTTTCTGTCCCTTGGCTTGAACAGCAAGGGAAAAATATTGGCTTGAAAATCAAGAAAAGTGGCAGCTACTACAACATTCTGCCTAAACGGGATATTTTTTTCTTTTTTTTCTTTTGTATCCAGAGCTAGCTTGGCACTGGAACATCGTAGAGGGTTGTTCAATAGCTCATTTTAAAGGAAATTAATGTGGTTAAAAATCTATAGTAAGTAAAATAAATTATTTCTAAAAGAGAATAAATTTTTCCACCAAAAACTGCATTTTTGATGTCCTTTCACACTGCAGTCTTTTAAACATAATCGTATACCAGCGGTAAGATTTGAACCCACGCCTCCGAAGAGACTGGAGGCTAACACCAGTGCCTTAGACCACTCGGCCAGGCTGCTTCTCATAATTTGGGTTGCAGCAGTAGCTAGCAAACTAGGAAGAGACGATCAGTCCAATGCTAAGAAATATAAAAACCCAAAACTCCTAAAAATACAGTCAGATCAAAACAAAGGTGTATCATTAGAACTACCTTGTCTGAAACCCTACTAGATAAATTAGAGCTATGACGTGAATAGAAATACACGAAATAATATTGTTGTTTCTGAAGACGTCATGAAATAATACCATTGCGTCATGACGTCATGAAATAAAATCATTACGCCGTGACGTCATAATTACTATATAAGAAGCGTCATAACTGTAAATGTTCTCATTCATAATTAGATAATGGTTAGATCAAAGCAAGCTATACGCAAGTTAAAAAAACAGTTATCCGGGTTGCAGCGATAGCTAGCAACCTAGTAAGAGACGATCACTTCCAATGTTAAGAAATATAAAAACCCATAGTTCCTAACAGAGGAGTCAGATCAAAACAAAAAGTACACCATTAGAACCGCCTTGTCCAAACCCCCTGTATAGGAAACTTTCTGTCCCTTGGCTTGAACAGCAAGGGAAATATATTGGCTTGAAAATCAAGAAAAATGGCAGCTACTACAACATTCTGCCTAAACGGGATATTTTTTTCTTTTTTTCTCTTTTCTTTCTTTTCCACAGATAGCTTGGCACTGGAACATCGTAGAGGGTTGTTCAATAGCTCATTTTAAAGGAAATTAATTTGGTTAAAAATCTATAGTAAATAAAATAAATTATTTCTAAAAGAGAATAAATTTTTCCACCAAAAACTACATTTTTGATGTCTTTTCACACTGCAGTCTTTCAAACATAATCGTATACCAGCGGTAAGATTTGAACCCATGCCTCCGAAGAGACTGGTGGCTAACACCAGTGCCTTGGACCAATCGGTCAGGCTGCCTCTTATAATTTGGGTTGCAGCAGTAGCTAGCAACCTAGTAAGAGACGATCAGTCCCATGCTAAGAAATATAAAAACCCAAAACTCCTAAAAATAGAGTCAGATCAAAACAAAAGTACATCATTAGAACTACCTTGTCTGAAACCCTACTAGATAAATAATGAATGTCGTCATAGCTTTATATTAGAGCTATGACGTGAATAGAAAAACACGAAATTATGTTGTGGTTTTACATAAAGGCTCGATCATTGAATTTAAGCTGAAACTAAGTAAAGGACAATCATGCCTCCATATATTCACAGTGATGTATAAGATTTCCGATTACATCTGTAAACTGTTCCACAGTTGCCGGTCCATACCTTGGAAGCTTTTCACTATACATGCAACATTTCTTTTGGATATTACTATGATTATAATAAAGAACGAACGCTTGCTCAGAGTAACTGAAATATTAATTAAAAGTATTAGCTCTAGCTTTAGTGGCAGTATTATCATCCGGGTTGCAGCGGTAGCTAGCAACCTAGTAAGAGACGATCACGTTCAATGTTAAGAAATCCGGGTTGAAGCGGTAGCTAGTTTTATAATAAAGAAAGACCTATTGCCTTTACTAAATTTTATACGCCACTTAATTATAGTATAGTCCGGGTTGCAGCGGTAGCTAGCAACCTAATAAGAGACGATCACGCCCCATAGTAAATACTAAAGTAACCCTTAACTCCTGAAAAGAGAGTAAGATCAAAACAAAAAGTACACCATTAGAACCACCTTGTCCTAAACACCTATAAAGGAAACTTACCGCCCTTTGGCCTGAATAACAAAGAAAATATATTGGCTTGAAAATCAAAAAAATTGACTTTAACCACGTTATTCTCCACAAGCGGGATATTTTTCTTTCTTCTTCTTCTTCTCTTCCACAGATAGCTTGGCACTGATGCATCGTAGAGAGTTGTTCAATGGCTCATTTTAAAGGAAATCTCTATTTCTAGTGCCCTTTGTACTTATTTCTTTTTAATCCGGGTTGCAGCGGTAGCTAAAAACCTAGTAAGTGACGATCACGTCCAATGTTAAGAATCCGGGTTGCAGCGGTAGCTAGCGACCTAGTAAGAGACGATCAAGTCCAATATTAAGAAATAGAAAAAACCCATAGTTCCTAAAAAAGGAGTCAGATCAAAACAAAAAGTATACCATTAGAACCGCCTTGTTCGAAACCCCTGTATAGGTAACTTTCTGTCCCTTGGATTGAACAACAAGGGAAATATATTGGTTTGAAAATCAAGAAAAGTGGCAGCTACTACAACATTCTGCCTAAACGGGATATTTTTTTCTTTCTTTCTTTTGTTTCCAGAGATAGCTTGGCACTGGAACATCGTAAAAAGTTGTTCAATGGCTCATTTTGAAGGAAATTAATTGGGTTAAAAACCTTTTGTAACTAAAACAAATTATTTTAAAACAGGATAAATTTTTCCACTAAAAACTGTATTTTTGATGTCTTTCCATACTGCTGTCTTTTCAAAGACATTTGATTTCTGAAGCAATCAAACAGTTCGTGGTAAGGTTGTATTTTAAACTTTATATTCCATAGATAGCTTAGCACTGGAACATACTAGAGAGTTGTTCAATGGATCATTTAAAGTAAATTAATAAATATACAAAAATGAATATGAACAACTTTTTTATGCGTTTTTGAAATTTTTATCCGGGTTGCAGCGGTAGCTAGCAATCCGGGTTGCAGCGGTAGCTAGCAACCTAGTAAGAGACGATCACGTCCAATGTTAAGAAATAAAAAAACCCATAGTTGTTCAATGGATCATTTTAAAGTAAATTAATAACATTCAAGGACGTATCCAAAGGGTTTAGTTGGTTTGAACCCCCCTCCCCCAAAATTTTTTTCAGATTCATAATAACGAACATAATCAGATTCATATGAAAAAATTTTTTATGCGTTTTTGAAGTTTTTATCCGGGTTGCAGCGGTAGCTAGCAACCTAGTAAGAGACGATTACGTCCAATGTTAAGAAATATAAAAACCTATAGTTCCTAAAAAAGGAGTCAGATCAAATTCAAATGCACACCATTAGAACCGTCTTGTCAGAAACCCCTGTATAGGAAACTTTCTGTCCTTTGGCTTGAGCAGCAAGGGAAATATATTGGCTTGAAAATCAAGAAAAGTTGTAGCTACTACAACATTCTGCCTAAACGGTATTTTTTTTTCTTTTTTTCTTCCACAGATAGCTTGGCGCTGGAACATCGTAGAGAGTTTTTCAATGGCTCATTTTAAAGGAAATTAATTGGGTTAAAAATCTATAGTAACTAAAATAAATTATTTTTAAAAGAGAGTAAATTTTTCCACCAAAAACTGCATTTTTGATGTCTTTTCACACTACAGTCTTTCAAACATAATCGTATACCCAGCGGTAAGATTTTAACCCACGCCTCCGAAGAGACTGGAGGCTAACACCAGTGCCTTGGACCACTCGGCCAGGCTGCCTCTAATAAATAATATATATGTAAATCTGGGTTGCAGCAGTAGCTAGCAACCTAGCAAGAGACGATCAGTCCAATGCTAAGAAATATAAAAACCCAAAACTCCTAAAAATAGAGTAAGATCAAAACAAAAGTACATCATTAGAACTACCTTGTCTGATACCTTAATAGATAAATAATGAATGTCGTCATAGTTTTATATCCGGAATGCAGCGGTAGCTAGCAACCTAGTAAGAGACGATCACGTCCAATGTTAAGAAATATAAAAACCCATAGTTCCTAACAGAGGAGTCAGATCAAAACATTATAATAAAGATCGAACTCTTCCATATACTAACTTGCATACGCAACTTCACTATAGTTAAGATTACAGTATTTATATTATACATCATTATAAATTATAAAAGGTTCAAATGTTCGAAGATTATAGAGTTAAAAATCTTCCCACACCGGGAATCGAACCCGAGCCTGTTAAGTGAAAGTTAACTATCCTAGCCACTAGACCATATGGAACCATAAAGAAGTATGATTTAAGAGCCATATGCATATTATTATTTCACCATACCAATTATAATAAGGCCAAAACAAAATAGTCGACATGCAACCTTACTTTTGACACATTAGTTAAATCTTCATCAGGCTTAAAAAATGTTTTGCTAGTTTTCCGGGTTGCAGCGGTAGCTAGCAACCTAGTAAGAGACGATCACGTCCAATGTTAAGAAATATAAAAACCCATAGCTCCTAAAGCAGGAGTCAGATCAAAACAAAAAGTACACCATTAGAACCGTCTTGTCCGAAACCCCTGTATAGGAAACTTTCTGTCCCTTGGCTTGAACAGCAAGGGAAATATATTGGCTTGAAAATCGAGAAAATTGACTTTAACCACGTTATTCTCCCCAAACGAGATATTTTTTTCTTTTTTTTTCTTTTTTGTATCCAGAGATAGCTTGGCACTGGAACATCGTAGAGGGTTGTTCAATAGCTCATTTTAAAGGAAATTAATTGGGTTAAAAATCTATAGTAACTAAAATAAATTATTTCTAAAAGAGAATACATTTTTCCAATAAAAACTGTATTTTTAATGCAGTGACGTCATAATTACTATATAAGAAACGTCAAAACTGTAAATGGTCTCATTCATGAATACATAATGGTTAGATCAAACCAAGCTACACACAAGTTAAAAAATCAGTACTAAAAAATCAAGAAAAGTGGCAGCTACTACAACATTCTGCCTAAACGGGGTATTTTTTTTCTCTTTTCTTTGTTTCCAGTATACTAAACGGGATTTTTCCACCAAAAACTGCATTTTGATGTCTTTTCACACTGCAGTCTTTCAAACATAATCGTATACCAGCGGTAAGAATTGAACCCACGCCTCTGAAGAGACTGGTGGCTAACACCAGTGCCTTGGACCACTCAGCCAGGCTGCCTCTCATAAATAAATATATATGTGAATTTGGGTTGCAGCAGTAGCTAGCAACCTAGTAATAGACGATCAGTCCAATGCTAAGAAATATAAAAACCCAAAAGTCCTAAAAATAGAGTCAGATCAAAACAAAAGTACATCATTAGAAATACCTTGTCTGAAACCCTACTAGATAAATAATGAACGTCATCATAGTTTTATATTAGAGCTATGACGTGAATAGAGTGACGTCATAATTAGTATATAAGGAAAGAAAAAACTGAAAATTCTCTCATTCTTGATTAGAATAATGGTTAGATCAAAGCAGGCTATACGCAAGTTGAAGAAAGAGTACTACACAAACAACAGAGATAGTAACTTGAAAAGAAAAAAGCAAAGGTATTCAACCGACCAGGTGTATCGAGAAGTAATAATTGAGAGAGCAAAACAAAGGTATTCAACCGACCAGGCGTATCGAGAAGTAATCAAACAAAACAGCAAGATGTGTTATCACAATGATGAAGATTATAGACATGCAAAAATTCAGACAGCCAAACAAAAGATCAAGGAACGGTATGGTAATGATGAACATTACAGAGAAGCAAGAATTGAGCAGGCTAAACAAAAGATCAAGGAGCGTTATCACAATGATAAACTTTATAGAGAAGCAACAATTGAGCAGGCTAGACAAAAGAGCAGGGAACGGTATGATAATGATGAAGATTACCGAAACAAACATAAGAAAAAAGTTGCTACCAGAATAATGGGTAGATACTGGGGTGACAAAAGCTATAATGAAAAAATTAAATTCTCTGCGGGGTTGTACCGAAGAACGCATAAGGACAAAGGGAAAAATTACATTCAGAAATATAAGAAGATGGCAAAAATGCAGGCTGATCTTCGTAAATTGAGAAACATTTTACGCATGTTTTACCAGGATCACGAAAAGTATTCAAAATTACAGATTAAAATTCTCTTTGAAAGAGCGGATGCTGTTGAAAAGTCGGCTAGAAATTCCTTGGCAAAGCTTCATAGTAATATCCAAAAGAAATGTTGTCAGTTTAATGAAAAGCTTTATAATAAAGAACGACCTCTTGCCTATACTAAATTTTATACGCCACATAATTATAGTATAGGTAGTAGTTGAACAGATAGCTTGGCACTGGAACATCCTAGAGAGTTGTTCAATGACTAATTTTAAAGGAAATTAATGGGGTTAAAAACCTTTTGTAATTAAAACAAATTATTTTTATTACATTAAGAAATTTTAATTATGTTATCATCATAAGAAATCATCATAAGTAAAAAATCATCAAGAAATTATCATAAGAAATCATCATAAGTAAAAAATTTCCCATACGGAAATTGAACTCAAGACAACTGGGTGAGAATTATCCCGACCTCTAGACCATATAGGATATATTAAAATATACAATTAATGAAGTTTATGTCAAAGAACAAATTATAAACCTAGTTAGTTGCCTGATTATTTGAGGATCGTCTCTTGCTATTCCAAAGAAGAAAAAGCCGTAGGCTTTTTCCTGTTTGTAATTTATAATCCGGGTTCAAGCAGTAGTTATAGCAAAGTCCGGGTTGCAGCGATAGCTAGCAACCTAGTAAGAGATGATCACGTCCAATGTTAAGAAATATAAAAACCCCTAAATTCTAAAAAAGATTCAGATCAAAACAAAAAGTACACCATTAGAACCGCCTTGTCTAAAACCCCTATAGAGGAAACTTACCGCTCTTTTGCTAGAATAACAAATTTTATAATAAAGAACGACCTCTTGCCTATACTAAATTTTATACGCCACTTAATTATAGTATAGGTTATCCTGGTTGAAGCGGTAGCTAGCAACCTAGTAAGAGACGATCACGTCCAATGTTAAGAAATATTCGGGTTGCAGCGGTAGCTAGAAACCTAGTAAGAGACGATCACGTCCAATGTTAAGAAATATAAAAACCCATAGTTCCTAACAGAGGAGTCAGATTTTACATGAAAGAACGAACCTTAGCCCATAGTAGCAGAAATAAGAATATCTAGGTTGCAGCGGTAGCTAGCAACCTATTACATAATCTGGGTTTAAGTGGTAGCTAGCAACCTAGTAAGAAACGCCAAATTAAAAGATAATCATTCGAAGAACAAACAATTTCTTATATTGGACTTAGTTAGCTGCCTGATTCCTTGAGGTTCGTCTCTTACTATTTCAAAGAAGAAAAAGCCGTAGGCTTTTTCCTGTTTGTAATAATACATTATAGGAGGAGCATGGTGGCAAAAAAGATTGTAATTCAAGGAAGTGGTAGTATTTGAGGGATAAGAGATTGCCACTGGCTTCTTAAAGTTGACAACCTTATATTTATTACTAAACTAAATCTCTATTCCCATAGGGGGTAACTACCATAAGAAAGCTTAAGAGGCTATCGCTTAATCCGGGTTGCAGCGGTAGCTAGCAACCTAGTAAGAGACGATCACGTCCAATGTTAAGAAATATAAAAACCCATAGTTCTTAAAAAAAGAGTCAGATCAAAACAAAAAGTACACCATTAGAACCGCCTTGTCCGAAACCCCTGCATAGTAAAATTTCTGTCCCTTGGCTTGAACAGCAAGGGAAATATATTGGCTTGAAAATCAAGAAAAGTGGCAGCTACTACAACATTCTGCCTAAACGGGATATTTTTTTCTTTTTTTCTTTTTTTTTTCTTTTGTATCCAGAGATAGCTTGGCACTGGAACATCGTAGAGGATTATTCAATAGCTCATTTTAAAGGAAATTAATTGGGTTAAAAATCTATAGTAACTAAAATAAATTATTTCTAAATACAATAAAGAACGACACCTTGTCCATGTTAACTAAAACATAAATAGGGATTATGTAATTTCCAATAGTATCATGGCTGTAGAGATGGCTGAAACCTAGTTACAATAAAAAACGATCATTGGAATAATACATGAAAGAACGAACCTTAGCCCATAGTAGCAGAAATAAGAATATCTAGGTTGCAGCGGTAGCTAGCAACCTATTACATAATTCGGGTTTAAGTGGTAGCTAGCAACCTAGTAAGAAACGCCAAATTAAAAGATGATCATTAGAAGAACAAACAATTACTTATATTGGACTTAGTTAGCTGCCTGATTCTTTGAGGTTCGTCTCTTACTATTCCAAAGAAGAAAAAGCCGTGGGCTTTTTCCTGTTTGTAATAATACATTAAAAGATAACCATATGTGACGTATTAAGTGATCACATTAAGTTCCGGGTTGCAGCGGTAGCTGCAACCCGGAAGCAACCTAGTAAGAGACGATCACGTCCAATGTTAAGAAATATAAAAACCCATAGTTCCTAACAGAGGAGTGAGATCAAAACAAAAAGTACACCATTAGAACCGCCTTGTCCGAAACCCCTGTATAGGAAACTTTCTGTCCCTTGACTTGAACAGCAAGGGAAATATATTGGCTTGAAAATCAAGAAAAGTGGCAGCTACTACAACATTCTGCCTAAACGGGATATTTTTTTCTTTTTTTTTTCTTTTTTCTTTTGTATACAGAGATAGTTTGGCACTGGAACATCGTAGAGAGTTGTTCAATGGCTCATTTTAAAGGAAATTAATTGGGTTAAAAATCTATAGTAACTAAAATAAATGATTTTTTAAAAGAATAAATTTTTCCACCAAAAACTGCATTTTTGATGTCTTTTCACACTGCAGTATTTCAAACATAATCCTATACCAGAGGTAAGATTTGTTACATAAAGGCTCGATCATCGAATTTAAGCTGAAACTATGTAAAGGACAATTATGCCTCCATATATTCACAGTGATGTATCCGGGTTGCAGCGGTAGCTAGCAACCTAGTAAGAGACGATCACCTCCGATGTTAAGAAATATAAAACCCCCCAACTCCTAAAAAAAAGAGTCAGATCAAAACAAAAAGAACACCATTAGAACCGCCTTGTCCGAAACCCCTATAAAGGAAACTTACCGCCCTTTGGCTTGAATAACAAAGAAAATATATTGGCTTGAAAATCAAGAAAATTGACTATAACCACGTTATTCTCCACAAACGGGATATTTTTTTATTTCCGCTTGATTTTCCTCCTCAGCTAGCTGGGCACTGGAAAATCATAGAGAGCTGTATAATAGCTCATTTTAAAGGATTACATTAAAAGACGATCACTGAAATAGCAAATTATAATACAGAACAACCTCTTGCCTATACTAAATTTTATACACCACTTAATTATAGTATAGGTTAGTAGTTCCACAGATAGCTTGGCACTGGAACATGGTAGAGAGTTGTTCAATGGCTCATTTTAAAGCAAATTAACGGGGTTAAAAATCTTTTGTAATGAAAACAAATTATTTTTAAAATAGAATCAGTTTTTTGCGAAAAACCGCATCCTTCATATTAAAGTTACATTATAAGACGATCATTAAAATACCACTGCTTTGCATACATTGGACATAATTAGCTGCCTGATTCTTTGGGGTTCGCCTCTTACTATTCCAAAGAAGAAAAAGCCGTAGGCTTTTTCCTGTTCGTAATCAGGTATATATATTATAGTAAAGTTACTATATTAAAGGCCACAAAGTAACAATGGTCTCATTCAACTAATGATTACTTAATGGTTAAATCGAAGCAAGCTAAACGCAAGTTAAAAAAACAGTACTACACAAAAAACAGAGATAGCATCTTGAAAAGAGAAAACGAAAGGTATTCAACCGACCAAGCGTATCAAGAAGTTACAATTGAAAGAGCAAACCGAAACAGCAGGGATAGCATCTTGAAAAGAGAAAAGCAAAGGTATTCAACCGACCAGGCGTATTGAGAAGTAAAAATTTTATAATAAAGAACGACCTCTTGCCTATGCTATATTTTATAACTATAGTATAGGCTAGTACAGTTATATTTATGGTCAATATATTCAAATTTTCCATTAAAAGACGTTCATTGGAATAAAAACCCATTACATACATTTGATTTAGTTAGCTTCTTATAATAACGATCGAACTCTTCCCTATACTAACTTGCATACGCAACTTCACTATAATGAAGATTACAGTATTTATATTTTACATCCGGGTTGCAGCGGTAGCTGGCAACCTAGTAAGAGACGATCACGTCCAATGTTAAGAAATATAAAAACTCATACATCCTAACAGAGGAGTCAGATCAAAATAAAAAGTACACAATTAGAACCGCCTTGTCCGAGACCCCTGTATAGGAAACTTTCTGTCCCTTGGCTTGAAGAGCAAGGGAAATATATTGGCTTGAAAATCAAGAAAAGTGGCAGCTACTACAACATTCTGCCTAAACGGGATATTTTTTTCTTTTTTTCTCTTTTCTTTCTTTTCCACAGATAGCTTGGCACTGGAACATCGTAGAGGGTTGTTCAATAGCTCATTTTAAAGGAAATTAATTGGGTTAAAAATCTATAGTAACTAAAATAAATTATTTCTAAAAGAGAATAAATTTGTCCACCAAAAACTGCATTTTTGATGTCTTTTCACACTGCAGTCTTTCAAACATAATCGTATACCAGCGGTAAGATTTGAACCCACAACTCCGAAGAGACTGGTGGCTAACACCAGTGCCTTGGACCACTCGGCCAGGCTGCCTCTTATAATTTGGGTTGCAGCAGTAGCTAGCAACCTAGTAAGAGACGATCAGTCCCATGCTAAGAAATATAAAAACCCAAAACTCCTAAAAATAGAGTCAGATCAAAACAAAAGTACATCATTAGATCTACCTTGTCTGAAACCCTACTAGATAAATAATGAATGTCATCATAGCTTTATATTAGAGCTATGACGTGAATAGAAAAACACGAAATTATGTTGTGGTTTCTGAAGACGTCATGAAATAATATCATTGCGACATGACGTCATCATGAAATAAAATCATTACGCCGTTACGTCATAATTACTACTTAAGAACTACAAAGATGAAAATGGTCTCATTCGTGAATTACATAATGGTTAGATCAAAGCTGCACACAAGTTAAAAAAACAGTACTACACAGACAACAGAGATAGTATCTTGAAAAGAGAAAAGCAAAGGTATTCAACCGACCAGGCGTATCGAGCAGTAAAAATTGAGAGAGCAAAACAAAACAGCAAGATGTGTTATCAAATTACACTAAAGAACGATCTCTCTCCCATAGTAACTGATGTGTTACATTAAAGACGATCATTGGAATAAAAAGTTATTGCATGCATTGGATTTAGTTAGCTAGTTGATCGTTTGAGGTTCGTCTCTTACTATTTCAAAGAAGAAAAAGCCGTAGGCTTTTTCCCGTTTGTAATATTTTCCTGTTTGTTATCAGGGTTACAGCGGTATCCGGGTTCCAGCGGTAGCTAGCAACCTAGTAAGAGACGATCACGTCCAATGTTAAGAAATATAAAAACCCATAGCTCCTAAGAAAGGTTTCCGGTTTGCAGCAGTAGCTAGCAACCTAGTAAGAGACGATCACGTCCAATGTTAAGAAATATAAAAACCCATAGTTCCTAAAAAAGGAGTCAGATCAAATTCAAAAGTACACCATTAGAACCGCCTTGTCCGAAACCCCTGTATAGTAAACTTTATGTCCCTTAGCTTGAACAGCAAGGGAAATATATTGGCTTGAAAATCAAGAAAAGTGGCAGCTACTACATTACAGTAAAGAATGATCTCTTACCCATAGTAACTGATATATGATGATTCCAGGGGTATCCGGGTTTCAGTGGTAGCTAGCAACCTAGTATGAGACGATCACGTCCAATGTTAAGAAATATAAAAACCCCTAACTCCTAAGAAAAGAGTCAGGTCAAAACAAAAAGTACACCATTAGAACCGCCTTTTCCAAAACCTCTGTATGGGATACTTTCTCTCCCTTGGCTTGAAAAGCAAGGGAAATATATTGGCTTGAAAATCAAGAAACGTGGCAGCTACTACAACATTCTGCCTAAACGGGATATTTTTTTTCTTCTTTTCCACAGATAGCTTGGCACTGGAACATCGTAGAAAGTTGTTCAATGGCTCATTTTAAAGGAAATTAATTGGGTTAAAAATCTTTTGTAACTAAAATAAATTATTTCCAAGAGAGAATAAATTTTTCAATTAAAAACTGCATTTTCGATGTCTTTTCATACTGCAGTCTTTTCAAAGATATTTGATTTTTGTACATAAATCATAATTGAATACCAGCGGTAAGATTTGCACCCACGCCTCCGAAGAGACTGGTGGCTAACACCAGCGCCTTGGATCACTCAGTCAATCTGCCTCTCATAACTATATATGTGAATTTGGGTTGCAGCAGTAGCTAGCAACCTAGTAAGAGACGATCAGTCCAATACTAAGAAATATAAAAACCCAAAACTCCTAAAAATAGATTCAGATCAAAACAAAAGTACATCATTAGAACCAACTTGTCAGAAACCCTACTAGATAAATAATGAATGTCATCATAGTTTTATATTAAAGCTATGACGTGAATAGAAAAACACGTAATTATATTGTCGTTTCCGAAGACTTCATGAAATAATACCACTGCGCCATGACGTTATAATAAAGATCATCCGGGTTGCAGCGGTAGCTAGCAACCTAGTAAGAGACGATCACGTCCAATGTTAAGAAATATAAAAACCCATAGTTCCTAACAGAAGAGTCAGATCAAAACAAAAAGTACACCATTAGAACCGGCTTGTCCGAAACCCCTGTATAGGAAACTTTCTGTCCCTTGGCTTGAACAGCAAGGGAAATATATTGGCTTGAAAATCAAGAAAAGTGGCAGCTACTGCAACATTCTGCCTAAACGGGATATTTTTTTCTTTTTTTTTTTCTTTTCCACAGATAGCTTGGCACTGGAACATCGTAGAGGGTTGTTCAATAGCTCATTTTAAAGGAAATTAATTGGGTTGAAAATCTATAGTAACTAAAATAAATTATTTCTAAAAGAGAATAAATTTTTCCACCAAAAACTGCATTTTTGATGTCTTTTCAGACTGCAGTCTTTCAAACATAATCGTATACTAGCGGTAAGATTTGAACCCACGCCTCCGAAGAGACTGGTGGCTAACACCAGTGTCTTGGACCACTCGGCCAGGCTGCCTCTTATAATTTGGATTGCAGCAGTAGCTAGCAACCTAGTAAGAGACGATCAGTCCCATGCTAAGAAATATAAAAACCCAAAACTCCTAAAAAGAGAGTAAGATCAAAACAAAAGTACATCATTAGAACTACCTTGTCTGAAAACCTACTAGATAAATAATGAATGTCGTCATAGCTTTATATTAGAGCTATGATCCGGGTTGCAGCGGTAGCTAGCAACCTAGTAAGAGACGATCACGTCCAATGTTAAGAAATATAAAAACCAATAGTTCCTAACAGAGGAGTCAAATCAAAACAAAAAGTACACCATTAGAACCGCCTTGTCCGAAACCCCTGTATAGGAAACTTTCTGTCCCTTGGCTTGAACAGCAAGGGAAATATATTGGCTTGAAAATCAAAAAAAGTGGCAGCTACTACAACATTCTGCCTAAACGGGATATTTTTTTCTTTTTTTGTATCCAGAGATAGCTTGGCACTGGAATATCGTTGAGAGTTGTTCAATGGCTCTTTTTAAAGGATATTAATTGGGTTAGAAATCTATAGTAACTACAATAAATTATTTCTAAAAGAGAATAAATTTTTCCACCAAAAACTGCATTTTTGATGTCTTTTCACACTGCAGTCTTTCAAACATAATCGTATAACAGCGATAAGATTTGAACCCACGCCTCCGAAGAGACTGGTGGCTAACACCAGTGCTTTAAACCACTCAGCCAGGCTGCCTCTCATAATTTGGGTTGCAGCAGTAGCTAGCAACCTAGCAAGAGACGATCAGTCTAATGCTAAGAAATATAAAAACCCAAAACTCCTAAAAATACAGTCAGATCAAAACAAAAGTACATCATTAGAACTACCTTGTCTGAAACCCTACTAGATAAATTAGAGCTATGACGTGAATAGAAATACACGAAATTATATTGTTGTTTCTGAAGACGTCATGAAATAATACCATTGCGCCATGACGTCATGAAATAATATCATTACGCCGTGACGTCATAATTACTATATAAGAAGCGTCAGAATTGTAAATGTTCTCATTCATAATTAGATAATGGCTAGATCAAAGCAAGCTATACGCAAGTTAAAAAAACAGTACTACACAAACAACAGAGATAGTATCTCGAAAAGAAAAAAGCAAAGGTATTCAACCGACCAGGCGTATCGAGAAGTAATAATTGAGAGAGCAAAACAAAACAGAAAGATGTGTTATCACAATGATGAAGATTATAGACATGCAAAAATTGAGACAGCCAAACAAAAGATCAAGGAACGTGTATGGTAATGATGAAGATTACAGAGAAGCAAGAATTGAGCAGGCTAGACAAAAGATCAAGGAGCGTTATCACAATGATAAACTTTATAGAGAAGCAACAATTGAGACAGCCAAACAAAAGAGCAAGGAACGGTATGATAACGATATAGATTAAAGAAACAAACATAAGAAAAAAGTTGCTACCAGATTAATGGGTAGATACTGGGGTGACAAAAGCTATAATGAAAAAATTAAATTCTCTGCGAGGTTTTACCGAAGAACGCATAAGGACAAAGGGAAAAATTACATTCAGATTATAATAAAGAACGACCTCTTGCCTATACTAAATTTTATAGGCCACTTAACTATAGTATAGGCTAGCACAGTTATTATATTTAAGGTCAATATATTAAAATTTTCCACTAAAAGAGGGTCATTGGAATAAAAACCCAGTACATACATTTGATTTAGTTAGCTACTTGATTGTTTGAGGCTAGTCTCTTACTATTTCAAAGAAGAAAAAGCCGTAGGCTTTTTCCTGTTTGTAATCAATTAGAAAGAGTTCTACCTTTAAAATGAGTTATCCGGTTATATAATAAAGATCGAAATCTTCCCTATACTAACTTGCATAGGCAACTTCACTATAGTTTATAATAAAGAACGAATATTTTACCGATTATCTACTAATAACCATATATGACGTAATAAGTGACATATACTTATAGCATAGGTTAGTAATTCCACAGATAGCATGGCATTGGAACATTGTAGAGAGTTGTTCAATACCTTATTTTAAAGGAAATATAATAAAGATCAAACTCTTCCCTATACTAACCTGCATACGCAACTTCACTATAGTTAAGATTACAGTATTTATATTTCCGTGTTGAAGCGGTAGCTAGTAACCTAGTAAGAGACGATCACGTCCAATGTTAAGAAATATAAAAACCCCTAACTCCTGAGAAAAGAGTCAGATCAAAACAAAAATTACACCATTAGAACCACCTTGCCCAAAACCCCTATTAAGGAAACTTATCACTCTTTAGCTTGAATAACAAAGAAAATATATCGGCTTGAAAATCAAGAAAATTTACTTTAACCACGTTATTCTCCACAAACGGGATATTTTTTTCTTTCCGCTACATTTTCCTCCTCAACTAGCTGGGCACTGGAAAATCATAGAGATTACAATAAAGAACGAACTGTTGAAATTTAGTATAGGCAAGAGGTCGTTCTTTATTATAAAAATGTTATTCCAACGATCGTCTTTTAATGTAAAATTTACAGTAAAGAACGATCTCTCTCCCATAGTAACTGTTATGTTACATTAAAGGACGATCATTGGAATAAAAAGTTATTGCATGCATTGGACTTAGTTAGCTACTTGATCGTTTGAGGTTCGTCTCTTACTATTTCAAAGAGGAAAAAGCCGTAGGCTTTTTCCTGTTTGTAATATTTTCCTGTTTGTTATCAGGGTTACAGCGGTATACGGGTTGCAGCGGTAGCTAGCAACCTAGTAAGAGACAATCACGTCCAATGTTAAGAAATCCGGGTTGCAACGGTAGCTAGCAACCTAGTAAGAGACGATCACTTCCAATATTAAGAAATATAAAAACCCATAGCTCCTAACAAAGGAGTCAGATCAAAACAAAAAGTACACCATTAGAACCACCTTGTCCGAAACCCCTGTAGCTTAAACTTACTGTCCCTTGGCTTGAACAACAATTTAAATATTTATAATAATGAACGACCTCGTGCCTAGACTAAATTTTATTCGCCACTTAAATATAATATAGGTTATCCGGGTTGCAGCGGTAGCTAGTAACCTAGTAAGAGATTAAGAAATGTAAAAACCCATAGTTCCTAAAAAAGGAGTCAGATCAAAACAAAAAGTACACCATTAGAACCGCCTTGTCCGAAACCCCTGTATAGGAAACTTTCTGTCATTTGGCTTGAACAGCAAGGGAAATATATTGGCTTCAGTGGTATCCGGGTTTCAGTGGTAGCTAGCAACCTAGTATGAGACGATCACGTCCAATGTTAAGAAATATAAAAACCCCTAACTCCTAAGAAAAGAGTCAGGTCAAAACAAAAAGTACACCATTAGAACCGCCTTTTCCAAAACCCCTGTATAGGAAACTTTCTGTCCCTTGGCTTGAACAGCAAGGGAAATATATTGGCTTGAAAATCAAGAAAAGTGGCAGCTACTAGAACATTCTGCCTAAACGGGATATTTTTTTTCTTCTTTTCCACAGATAGCTTGGCACTGGAACATCGTAGAAAATTGTTCAATGGCTCATTTTAAAGGAAATTAATTGGATTAAAAATCTTTTGTAACTAAAATAAATTATTTCCAAGAGAGAATAAATTTTTCAATTAAAAACTGCATTTTTGATGTCTTTTCATGCTGCAGTCTTTTCAAAGATATTTGATTTTTGTACATAAATCCAGAGATAGATATTTGATTGGATATTTTGGATATTGAATCCAAAGATATTTGATTTTGTACATGTATCCAGAGATAGCTTGGCACTGGAAAATCGTAGATAGTTGTTCAATGGCTCATTTTAAAGGAAATTAATTGGGTTAAAAATCTATAGTAACTAAAATAAATTATTTCTAAAAGAGAATAAATTTTTCCACCAAAAACTGCACTTTTGATGTCTTTTCACACTGCAGTCTTTCAAACATAATCGTATACCAACAGTAAAATTTGAACCCACGCCTCCGACGAGACTGGTGGCCAACACCAGTGCCTTGGACCACTCGGCCAGGCTGCCTCTCATAAATAAATATATAGGTGAATTTGGGTTGCAGCAGTAGCTAGCAACCTAGTAAGAGACGATCAGTCCAATGCTAAGAAATATAAAAACCCAAAACTCCTAAAAATAGAGTCAGATCATTTATCCGGGTTGCAGCAGTTTATAATAAAGAACGAATATTTTACCGATTATCTACTAATATCCATATATGACGTAATAAGTGACATGACATAATATCTAAAACCTATTGTGTACTAATAACCATATATGACTTAATGAGCGACGTGACGTAAAAATTCACAAAATTAATTTTTATTTCATTTTAGTTTTTTGTTCATCCGGGTTGCAGCGGTAGCTAGCAACCTAGTAAGAGACGATCACGTCCAATGTTTTACATTAAAGGCCGAACTATAGCCCATAGTAACTGGAATCCAGGTTGCAGCAGTAGCTTGCGACCTATCGGGGTTGTGGTGGTATCTAGCAACCTAGTAAGAGATGATCACGCCCCATAGTAAAAATGAAATAGTCAAACAGTTCGTCGTAACGAACTGTTGTAGTAGGAGCGAATCGTCTCAAGAGTAACCGTAACTCTGAAAAACAGAATTTTAATATCAATAGATACGTCAAAAGAATAAGATTTTTATGATGATTTTAAATATTTAAGTTTCATCAAGTTTAGAGTTACTCATCAAAAGTTTTACAGTAAAGAACCATCTCTCGCCCATAGTAACTTATATATGGTGGTTCCAGGGGTAGCTGCAGGCTATCCAGATTGCAGCAGTATCCGGGTTACAGCGGTATCTAGCAACCTAGTAAGAGACGATCACGTCCAATGTTAAGAAATATAAATTTATATAGGCCACTTAACTATAGTATTGGCTAGTACAGTTATATTTAATCAGAGTTACATTAAAGGACGATCATTGAAATAACAAACCATTACATACATTGGCCTTAGTTAGCTACTTGATTGTTTGAGGTTGGTCTCTTGTTATTTCGAAGAAGAAAAAGCCGTAGGCTTTTTCCTGTTTTACATAAAAGATCGATGTCAGTCAAGAGTTACATAAAGGCTCGATCATCGAATTTAAGCTGAAACTAAGTAAAGGACAATTATGCCTCCATATATTCACAGTGATGTATAAGATTTTCCATTACATCTGTAAATTGTTCCACAGTTGCCGGCCCATACCTTGGAAGCTTTTCACTAAATATGCAACATTTCTTTTGGATATTACTATGAAGTTTTGCGAAATCATCTCTAGCTGACTTTTCAACAAAATCTATTCTTTCAGAAATAATTTTAATCTTTAGTTTTGAATATTTTTCGTAATCCCGGTAAAACATTCGTAAAATTTTTCTCAGTTTACAAAGATCAGCCTGTGCGTTCTTTGCAGCTTGTGTAAACTGCAAAAATATCCATGGTATCCGAGCAATAGTTTGTACAATAAAGAACGAAACCTAGCCCATGTTAACTAGCCATGTTAGCCATGTTAACATGCAAAAATATTTATGATATCTGAGCAATAATTTTAATCTTTTCATTCAAACTAACAAAATACCTGAAAATTTAAAAATTAGTTTTACTTTTTGTTAGGTTATGGATACTCGATACGAGTCATAAGAAGTGTTAATTAGATGAATCCGGGTTGCAGCAGGGTGAAAAGTGGCAGCTACTACAAGATTCTGCCTAATCCAGGTTGCAGCGGTAGCTAGCAACCTAGTAATCTGGGTTGCAGCGGTAGCTAGCAACCTAGTAAGAGACGATCATGTCCAATGTTGAGAGATATAAAAACCCATAGCTCCTGAAAACGGAGTCAGATCAAAACAAAAAGTACACCATTAGAACCGCCTTGTCCGAAACCCCTGTATAGTAAAATTTCTGTCCCTTGGCTTGAACAGCGAGGGAAATGTATTGGCTTGAAAATCAAGAAAAGTGGCAGCTACTACAGGATTCTCCACAAATGGCATATTTTTTTTCTCTTTTTTTTCTTTGTTTCCAAAGATAGCTTGGCACTGGAACATCGTGGATAGTTGTTCAATGGCTCATTTTAAAGGAAATTAATTGGGTTAAAAATCTATAGTAACTAAAATAAATTATTTCTAAAAGAGAATAAATTTTTCCACCAAAACTGCATTTTTGATGTCTTTTCACACTGCAGTCTTTCAAACATAATACCAGCGGTAAGATTTTGAACCCACGCCTCCGAAGAGACTGGTGGCTTACTCCAGTACCTTGGACCACTCGGCCAAGCTGCCTCTCATAAATATATATATGAATCCGGGTTGCAGCAGTAGCTAGCAACCTAGTAAGAGACAATCAGTTCAATGCTAAAAAATATAAAACCCCAAACTCCTAAAAATAGAGTCAGATCAAAACAAAAGTACATCATTAGAACTTCCTTGTCTGAAACCCTACTAGATAAATAATGAATGTCGTCATAGTTTTATATTAGAGCTATGACTTGAATAGAAATACAAGACATGAAGTTGTTGTTTCTGAAGACGTCATGAAATAATATCATAAAGCCATGACGTCATGAAATAAAATCGTTACGCCGTGACGTCATAATTACTATATAAGAAACGTCAAAACTGTAAATGGTCTCATTCAAATACATAATGGTATGATCAAAGCAAGATACACGCAATTTAAAAAACAGTACTACAAAAAAAACAGAGATAGTATCTCGAAAAGAAAAAAGCAAAGGTATTCAACCGACCAGGCGTATCGAGAAGTAATCAAACAAAACAGCAAGATGTGTTATCACAATGATGAAGATTATAGACATGCGAAAATTGAGACAGCCAAACAAAAGATCAAGGAGCGTTATCACAATGATGAAGATTACAGAGAATCAACAATTGACCAGGCTAGACAAAATTTCAAAGAGCATTATCACAATGATGAATTATATTAAAAGACGATCATTAGAAGAACAAACCATTGCATACATTCGACTTAGTTAGCTCCCTTATTCTTTGAGAGTCGTCTCTTACTACTCCAAGGAAGAAAAACCCATAGGCTTTTTCCTGTTTGTAATCATCCGGGTTGCAGCGGTAGCTAGCAACCTAGTAAGAGACGATCACGTCCAATGTTAAGAAATATAAAAACCCCTAACTCCTAAAAAAAAAGTCAGGTCAAAACAAAAATTACATTAAAGAACGATCTTCAGTCCATAGTAACTGAAGTGTTATAAGGAACCATTATAGTAATATAAGGATACTTATAGTAATCAAAGGTTAGTGTTTACAATGTGTTGAAAAGATATTAAGACTATCATTGGAATACCTCACCATTGCATATATTGGGATTAGTTAGCCACTTAATTGTTTGAGGTTCGTCTCTTACTATTTCAAAGAAGAAAAAACCGTCGGCTTTTTCCTTTTTGTAACCATTCGAGTTGCAGTGGTAGCTAGCAACCTAGCAAGAGACGATCACGCCCCATAGTAAAAAATAAAGTAGCCCATAACTTCTGAATAAAGATTCAGATCAAAACAAGAAGTACACTATTAGAACCGCCTTGTCCCAACCTTCTATTTAGAAAACTTACCGTTCTTTGGCTTGAATAACAAAGAAAATATTACATTAATCCAGCTTGCGGTATTATCCGGATTGCATATAGTAAAGAACGAACTTCAGTCCATAGTAACTAAAATGTTACATAAAGGATCGATGTTAGTCACGTGTATTATAATTTCCTTAGGAATTTATGATAGGTAAATATTTCCCACGGCGGGAATCGAACTTGGGCCAACTGTTTGAGAGCCAATTATAATAAATGATCCCGGTTGGCTTGAACCATCATCCTTTCGGTTAAAGGCCGATCGTGCTTGCCACTTGGACTATGACGTCATTAATAAAAGTTTAAAAATGAACAATATGTTACACATGATACTTTTATCAATTGTCTTTTTATATTGCAGTCTTCTCAAAGATATTTGATTTATTAAGTAATTTTGCCAAAAAATACCAAATTCTACATTTTTCTAGACAGGAGCTCAAAACCTCTGCAGTAAGGTTTTCTGATATTATATAAAGGACTGATATAGTTCATCATAAATAGTATTTGTCAATTATTACATTAAAATACGATCATTGGAATAAGAAACCATTGCAAACATTGGAAAAAGTTAGCTACTTGATTGTTTGAGGTTCGTGTCTTATTTACATAAAGGCTCGATCATCGAATTTAAGCTGAAACTAAGTAAAGGATAATTATGCCTATATATATTCACAGTGATGTATAAGATTTCCCATTACATCTGTAAACTGTTCCTCACTTGCCGGTCCATACCTTGGAAGCTTTTCACTAAACATGCAACATTTCTTTTGGATATTACTATGAAGTTTTGCGAAAGCATCTCTAACTGACTTTTCAACAAAATCTATTCTTTCAGACATAATTTTAATCTTTTCCGGGTTGCAGCGGTAGCTAGCAACCTAGTAAGAGACGATCACGTCCAATGTTAAGAAATATAAAAACCCATAGTTCCTAACAAAAGAGTCAGATCAAAACAAAAATTAAACCATTAGAACCGCCTTGTTCGAAACCCCTATATAGGAAACTTTCTGTCCCTTGGCTTGAACAGCAAGAGACATATATTGGCTTGAAAATCAGGAAAAGTGGCAGCTACTATAGCATTCTGGCTAAACGGTATTTTTTTTTTTCTTTTTTCTTCCACAGATAGCTTGGCACTGGAATATCGTAGAGAGTTTTTCAATGGCTCATTTTAAAGTAAATTAATGGGGTTAAAAATATATAGTAACTAAAATAAATTATTTCTAAAAGATAATAAATTTTTCCACCAAAAACTGCATTTTGATGTCTTTTCACACTGCAGTCTTTCAAACATTATACCAGCGGTAAGATTTGAACCCACGCCTCCGAAGAGATTGGTGGCTAACACCAGTGCCTTGGACCACTCGGTCAGGCTGCCTCTCATAATTTGGGTTGCAGCAGTAGCTAGCAACCTAGCAAGAGACGATCAGTCCAATGCTAAGAAATATAAAAACCCAAAACTCCTAAAAATACAGTCAGATCAAAACAAAAGTACATCATTAGAACTACCTTGTCTGAAACCCTACTAGATAAATTAGAGCTATGACGTGAATAGAAATACATGAAATTATATTGTTGTTTCTGAAGACGTCATGAAATAATACCATTGCGCCATGACGTCATGAAATAAAATCATTACGCCGTGATGTCATAATTAATATATAAGAAGCGTCAGAACTGTAAATGTTCTCATTCACAATTAGATAATGGTTAAATCAAAGCAAGCTATACGCAAGTTAAAAAAACAGTACTACACAAACAACAGAGATAGTATCTCGAAAAGAAAAAAGCAAAGGTATTCAACCGACCAGGCGTATCGAGAAGTAATAATTGAGAGAGCAAAACAAAACAACAAGATGTGTTATCACAATGATGAAGATTATAGATATGCAAAAATTGAGACAGCCAAACAAAAGATCAAGGAACGGTATGGTAATGATGAAGATTACCGAATCGAATATAAGAAAAAAGATAAGCAAAGGTATTCAACCGTCCAGGTGTATCGAGAAGTAAAAATTGAGACAGCCAAACAAAAGATCAAGGAGCGTTATCACAATGATGAAGATTTTACGTCATATAAACAGACTGGGATTCTACGATAGAGTAATTACACCACTTAATAATGCTGGTCTGGAACTGAGAAATGTTCAGGAGGAAGTCAGTGAGATTTGCAGCTTTTTCGGGGTTGAAGCGCTCTACGTAAAGGGCAATGTACCTACAGATAAAGTTTTAATTCAAAAGTGTGACCCTAGGATTCCACTTTTCAATCTAGAAGAGTTTAAGTGTCCTAAATTTGAAGGGGGTTATCACCGTCCTGAAGACGAGGTTAGGTTCTTCGCACAGTGGATACCTAAGAACATACCTGATCGTGATAAATACATAAGACATGTTAAAAACTATTCTATATCATGGGACCATCGTTTGTGGATGTTTAAGAGTGAACTGTAAGTACTATTTTTATGTAAACATTTGTTGTTTTTTTTTTCTTCAAAAAAAAAATATGTTAATAAGTTTAAGCAATAAATATCTTTAAGCTTAACCCGTCTTTATTCTTTAGAATAGTTATATTGTAAGCAAGTAACAAACTCTTTCCTGAAGTCACCTCTTGGATACACAATGCAGAAACTTCCTTTAAGAAACTATGAAAAAATTGTAAGTAAGTAAGTATTAAATTCTTTCTTGAAGCCACCTCTTGGATACACAATACAGAAATTTTCATTAAAGAAATTATGAAAAAATTGTAAGTAAGTAGCAAATTCTTTCTTGAATTCACCTGCTGGATAAACAAAGACATTTCGTTCAAGAAATTATGGCAAAATTCTAAGTAAGTAACAAACTCTTTATTGTTTACATGACTTAGATACACGATGTAGAAATTTAATTCAAGAAATTATGAAAAAATTCTCTGTAAGTAACAATTTTTTTCTTGAAGTCAACTCTTGGATACACAATACGGAAATTACATTCAAGAAATTATGAAAAAATTGTAACTAAGTAGCAAATTCTTTCTCGAATTCACCTGTTGGATAAAAAAAAAGACGTTTAGTTCAAGAAATTATGAGAAAATTCTCAGTAAGTAAAAAACTCTTTATTGTTTTCACGAGTTAGATATACGATTTAGAAATTAAATTCAAGAAATTATGAAAATATTTTCAGTAAGTAACCATTTCTTTCTTGAAGTCAACTCTTTGATAAACAATACGGAAATTTCATTCAATAAATTATAACAATATTTTTAATTAAGCAACAAACTACTTATTAATTTAAACACTTGGATATACAGTACCGACAATTCACTTAAGATATTGTGAAAAAGCCTTGATTAAGTAGCTTTTTTTGTCTCTTTATCACAAACGTATTTCAATTATCTAAACGATTTAGAAATCTCATTCACGAAATTAATATAAAATTCTCAGTAAGTAACAATTTTTTTCTTGAAGTCAACTCTTGGATACACAATACGGAAATTTCATTCAAGAAATTATGAAAATATTTGTAAGTAAGTAACAAACTCCTTATTGATTTCACCTTTTGGATATACAGTACAGATACTTCATTCAAGAAATTATGAAAAAACCGCAAGTAAGTAACTTTTTTTTTCTCTTTATCACAAACAATTTTCACTTAGCTAAATGATGTAGAAATTTAATTCAATAAACTGTTGAAAATTTATCAGTAAGTAACAATTTCATTATTGAATTAAAATATTGAATACGCAATACGGAAATTTCATTCAAGAAATTATGAAAAAATTTTAAGTAAGTAGCAAATTCTTTCTTGAATTCACCTGTTAGATAAACAAATACACGTTTCGTTCAAGAAATTATGACAAAATTCTAAGTAAGTAACAAACTCTTTATTGTTTTCATGAGTTAAATATACGATGTAGAAATTAATTTCAAGAAATTATGAAAAAATTCTCAGTCTAAGTAGCAAATTCTTTCTTGAATTAACCTGTTGGATAAACAAAAAGAAATTTCGCTCAAGAAATTATGACAAAATTCTAAGTAAGTAACAAACTCTTTATTGTTTTCACGAGTTAGATATACGATGTAGAAATTAAATTCAAGAAATTATGAAAAAATTCTCAGTAAGTAAACATTTCTTTCTTGAAGTCAACTCTTGGATACACAATACGGAAATTTTATTCAAGAAATTATGAAAATATTTGTAAGTAAGTAACAAACTCTTTATTGATTTCACCTCTTGGATATACAGTACAGATACTTCATTCAAGAAATTATGAAAAAATCGCAAGTAAGTAAATTTTTTTTCTCTTTATCACAAACAATTTTCACTTAGCTACACGATGTAGAAATTTCATTCAAGAAATTATGAAATAATTCTCAGTAAGTAACAATTTCTTTCTTGAAGTCAACTCTTGGATACACAATGCTGAAATTTCATTCAATAAATTATAAAAATATTTGTAAGTAAGTAAAAAGTTCTTTATTGATTTCAACTCTTGAATATACAGTACAAATACTTCATTCAACAAACTTGATTAAACACGTTTTGAAACAACATGCTATTTGCATGCCTTTCTTTGGCACCTCTCCAAATGAGCGGGGATTCCCCACAGGTTCCTACACATTGCAAAAAGTGAGCAGTACGAAAACTCCACGTTTTCAGCCTGACAGGTTTTTTAGACAATACCCATTTTTAGGGACCAATCAGAGACAGCGGAGGTTGCTCAATATACAATAACTTGATTGGTGATTGGTTACACACCACGACGGCACATACATAGTGAGAGGTTACGTGCGCGCACGTAACCTCGTCTAAATTAACCTTAAAAATGAAATAAAGCTATGTCGACTTTGCATGTCTCTCTCACTATGTATGCGCCGTCGTGGTGTGCAACCAAGAGAGACATGCAAAGTCGACATAGCTTTATTTCATTTTTTAAGGTCAATTTAGACGAGGTTACGTGCGCGCAAGTAACCTCTCACTATGTATGCGCCGTCGTGGTGTGTAACCAATCACCAATCAAGTTATTGTATATTGAGCAACCTCCGCTGTCTCTGATTGGGATTCTGATTATTGCGTATCCAAGAGTTGATTTCAAGAAAGAAATTGTTACTTACTGAGAATTTTTTCATAATTTCTTGAATTAAATTTCTACATCGTGTAGCTAAGTGAAAATTGTTTGTGATAAAGAGAAAAAAAAGTAACTTACTTGCAATTTTTTCATTATTTCTTGAATGAAGTATCTGTATTGTATATCCAAGAGGTGAAATCAATAAAGAGTTTGTTACTTACTTACAAATATTTTCATAATTTCTTGAAATAAATTTCCTTATTGCGTATCCAAGAGTTAACTTCAAGAAAGAAATTGTTACTTACTGAGAATTTTTTTCATAATTTCTTGAATTTAATTTCTAAATCGTGTATCTAACTCGTGAAAACAATAAAGAGTTTGTTACTAACCTAGAATTTTGTCATAATCTCTTGAATGAAATGTCTTTTTGTTTATCCAACAGGTGAAATCAAGAAAGAATTTGCTACTTAGTTACAATTTTTTCATAATTTCTTGAATGAAATTTCCGTATTGTGTATCCAAGAGTTGATTTCAAGAAAGAAATTGTTACTTACTGAGAATTTTTTGATAATTTCTTGAATTAAATTTCTACATCATGTAGCTAAGTGAAAATTGTTTGTGATAAAGAGAAAAAAAAAGTTACTTACTTGTGATTTTTTCATAATTTCTTGAATGAAGTATCTGTACTGTATATCCAAGAGGTGAAATCAATAAAGATTTTGTTACTTACTTACAAATATTTTCATAATTTCTTGAATGAAATATCCGTATTGTGTAACCAAGAGTTGACTTCAAGAAAGAAATTGTTAGTGAATGAGAATTTTTTAATAATTTCTTTAATAAAATTTATACATCGTTTAGCTAAGTGAAAATTGTTTGTTATAAAGAGAAAAAAAGTTACTTACTTGCGATTTTTTCATAATTTCTTGAATGAAGTATCTGTACTGTATATCCAAGAGGTGAAATCAATAAAGAGTTTGTTACTTACTTACAAATATTTTCATAATTTCTTGAATGAAATTTCCGTATTGTGTATCAAAGAGATGACTTCAAGAAACAAATTGTTACTTACTGAGAATTTTTTCATAATTTCTTGAATTAAATTTCTACATCGTGTATCTAAGTCATGTAAACAATAAAGAGTTTGTTACTTACTTAGAATTTTGCCATAATTTCTTGAACAAAATGTCTTTGTTTATCCAGCAGGTGAATTCAAGAAAGAATTTGCTACTTACTTAGAATTTTTTCATAATTTCTTTAGTGAAAATTTCTGTATTGTGTATCCAAGAGGTGACTTCAAGAAAGAACTTGTTACTTACTTACAATTTTTTCATAGTTTCTAAAATGAAGTTTCTGCATTGTGTATCCAAGAGTTGACTTCAGGAGAGAGTTTGTTACTTGCTTACAATAGAACTATTCTAAAGAATAAAGACGGGTTAAGCTTAAAGATATTTATTGCTTAAACGTATTAACAGATTTTTTTTTTGAGAAAACAAAATAACAAATGTTTACATAAAAATAGTACTTAGAGTTCACTCTTAAACATCAACAAACGATGGTCCCATGGTATAGAATAGTTTTTAACATGTCTTATGGATTTATCACGATCAGGTATGTTCTTAGGTATCCACTGTGCGAAGAACCTAACCTCGTCTTCAGGACGGTGATAACCCCCTTCAAATTTAGGACACTTAAACTCTTCTAGATTGAAAATTGGAATCCTAGGGTCACACTTTTCAATTAAAACTTTATCTGTAGGTACATTGCCCTTTACGTAGAGCGCTTCAACCCCGAAAAAGCGACAAATTTCACTGACTTTCTCCTGAAAATTTCTCAGTTCCTGACCAGCATTATTAAGTGGTGTAATTACTATATCGTAGAATCCCAGTCTGTTTATATGACGTAATGTAGTACTCCACAAGCTTTTATCATACTCAAACATGTTATATTTCACTATCCAATGATAACAGTCAATTTCTTCGAATTCCATAGACAATAATAAAAATGCACATTCAAATATAACACCAAAAGATGATTTTTTGAAACTGATAAATTCTGTGTCATACAGTCCTATCATCTTGGAAGTTATTAATGTAGTTGTTAAGTAGAAAAATACTTCATCAAACTTTTATATCTTCGCTCAAGGTTGAATGGAGTTATCGCTAGGGGATGAGTCCTAAGACCATCTGAATTCATTATGGGGAGGAGTCATAAAACCCTTGGAAGTCATTGCGGGGAGGAGTCATTGAACTCTCGGTAACTGATAAATTTTGTGTCATACAGTCCTACCATCTTGGAAGTTATTAATGTAGTTGTTAAGTAGAAAAATACTTCATAAAACTTGTATATCTTCGCTCAAGGTTGAATGGAGTTATGGCTAGGGGGATGAGTCCTAAAAACATCTGAATTCATTGGGAGGGAGGAGTCATAAAACCCTCCAGGAACCTAACACCCATGAACATCTAAAAAACTATGTATGAAAACCCCAAACAGCTAATTAAATATTCTAATTGATGATTTCAGGCATGTAAGGCTCAATAGTAACCGAAACTCTATTCCTACAAGTTAAGTTAGAATAAAAGAATGTGGTAATTATATTGGCTTACACTGAAAATAATTGAACAGAAAAAATAAAACCCCGATAAATATTTACACAGAGTCTCTCAAACCCCCGTAAAGCTATTTTAAAAGGTATAAGAATTATTTATTTAACAGAAATCCTCGCTTTTTGAATGAACACTAAGTAAAGAAAAAAATCACACGGAATAAAATAACAGAGTCCCTCAAACCCCGTAAAGTCATTTTAAAAGGTATAAGAATTATTTATTTAACAGAAATCCTCGCTTTCAATTGAACGGAAAAAATATAAGAATTATTTATTTAACAGAAATCCTCGCTTTTTTGATCGAAAACCATGTAAAGAAAAAATCACACGGAATAAAACAACAGAGTCCCTCAAACCCCGTAAAGCTATTTTAAAAGGTACAACACGGAATAAAACAACAGAGTCCCTCAAACCCCGTAAAGCTATTTTAAAAGGTATAAGAATTATTTATTTAACAGAAATCCTCGCTTTTTGAACGAACACCATGTAAAGAAAAATCAAACGGAATAAAAAAACAGAGTCCCTCAAAACCCGTAAAGCTATTTTAAAAGGTATAACAATTATTTATTTAACAGAAATCCTCGCTTTTTTAACGAACACCATGTAAAGAAAAAACCACACGGAATAAAACAACGGAGTCCCTCAAACCCCGTAAAGCTATTTTAAACGGTATAACAATTATTTATTTAACAGAATTCCTCGCTTTTTGAACGAACACCATGTAAAGAAAAAATAACACTGAATAAAACAACAGAGTCCCTCAAACCCCGTAAAGCTATTTTAAAAGGTATAACAATTACTTATTTAACAGAAATCCTCACTTTCAATTGAACGGAAAAAATATAAGAATTATTTATTTAACAGAAATCCTCGCTTTATGAACGAACACCATGTAAAGAAAAAATCACACGTAATAAAACCAAAGAGTCCCTCAAACCCCTTATAGCTATTTTAAAAGGTATAACAATTATTTATTTAACAGAAATCCTCGCTTTCAATTGAACGGAAAAAATATAAGAATTATTTATTTAACAGAAATCCTCGCTTTTTGAACGAACACCATGTAAAGAAAAAATCACATGGAATAAAACAACAGAGCCCCTGAAACCCCCGTAAAGCTATTTTAAAAGGTATAACAATTATTTATTTAACAGAAATCCTATCTTTCAATTGAACTGAAAAAATATAAGAATTATTTATTCAACAGAAATCCTCGCTTTTTGGACGAATACCATCTAAAGAAAAAATCACAAGGAATAAAAGAACAGAGTCCCTCAAACCCCGTAAATCTATTTTAAAATGTATAAGAATTGTTTATTTAAAATAAACTCTTGATTTTTGAAATAAAATTATGTAAATAAAAAATCACACGGAATAAAACAACAGAGTACCTCAAACCCCTTAAAGCAATTTTAAACGGTATAACAATTATTTATTTAACAGAAATCCTCGCTTTCAATTGAACGGAAAAAATTTATTTAACAGAAATCCTCGCTTTTTGAACGAACACTATGTAAAGAAAAAATCAAACTGAATAAAACAACATAGTCCCTCAAACCCCTTAAAGCTATTTTAAAAGGTATAACAATTATTTATTTAATAGAAATCCTCGCTTTCAATTGAACGGAAAAAATATAAGAATTATTTATTTAACAGAAATCCTCGCTTTTTGAACCAACACCATGTAAAGAAAAAATACATTTCCGATTCGTCGTTAGGGATTTTTCAAATTTATAACAAATTACCTGAGTTAACAACTCCTTCGGGCCTCCAAAATTGACCCCTCCCCTCCCTGCCCTCATAAATGGGGGGGTGAAGGGAACGTTAGATCCTATTTTAAATTGACAATACTTATCAAACATCAGTTGTGTATTATACAGATCATATATCTCATTATCCCTTTTTAAATGTTAATCAAATAATTCTGATTATAATGTCAAGTTTTTTGTTTTCTTTTCAAAATGTTCGTATTTGGAACTCTGTCAGTTAACACTAAGCTGTAAATTGGGTAACCCTCTCGCAATAACAATCCAATTTTTCCTCTGCTTTTCAAAATGATCGTATTTGGAAATCTGTCATTTAACACTAAGAAGTAAATTGGGTAACCCTTTCGCAATAACAATAGATTTAGCATTGATTAAATCTCATTGTCGGCAACAATTCAATCAGATCAGAGTTGTGCAAATGGAAATACCTTTTCGCAAATTGAGTTAGCTTCTATTTCATAGGCAAAATATTTGAGTTCCTTTTATTCAAATCACCTATCAAGTTATACAAAAATATATGAACTAGAAATCTGGTCTGTAAATTGTGTCAGAAAAACTTGTCCGTTAAAACTTTATTTTCAACTAATTCATCCGGGGTTTTTCACAAGCAATTCGTACTATCCTCGCTCGTCCAATTTGCGAATCTCATTATCCCTTTTTGCAAAAATGTCACAAAGATATGTATACCATGAACTAGAAATCTGGTTCATGTAAATCGCGTCAGAACAACTTGTCCTTCATCAAAGTGAAAGACAAGTCCTCAAAAGTATAAGACCATTTCTGGTTGGCCTAGAAACATATCTGGTTGGCCCGGAATGTGAGGGAGCTCTGAATCTCTTTGAAAAGGTGTCAAGCTTCTATTGAATAATGTAGAAATTGCTATACCTCCGAGCAAATAGCATTGAAATTGCTATATGTCTCGGCAAAGTATAAGGTTGATTACTACTGATATTTTCAGTTCTTTTTAAATCCTGTCAAATCTTGGGTTTAATTCCAATATTATCGCATTGTCAACTACCCCAGTTATCTTTTCAATTTCAACAGCGGATGGCACGGTCGAGGGGTGATTTTTAAGTGCTTTGTTAACTTTCTGCGCAATAGCCTGTTTCATATTTTCTTTTGTTACTGCTACATCTTTAAGAATTCCCTGAATAAGCCCCGAAGTATCGGAACTTGTACCCGAATTTTATAAACAAGCGGGCTGAGAGCAAGTTCCTCAAAAGTGCCTTTAACTCCCTTTCCAACTTTTTTCATAGCTTCAGTTTTGTTTGATTCGAAATTTTTTTAATTTTGTTTCAAAACCATTTCAACTTCAAGTGATCCGTAGTAAAATACTTGGAACTTGAATTGACCAGATTTATCTGCGACAGAACGGAAAATTCTGACTGGCCATAAAGAATATCCCGCAAAGGTTGTCAGGGCAAGGTCATAATTCTAAAAATCGGCATCACGACTTCGAAAAAAAGACAGGAAAAAGAAAAAAAGACACACGAACACAGGGAGTTGGGCTGGGTATAGTTTCAGAAAATCGGCCAAGACATTTGGGTAGAGCAAAAACTAGGAAATTAAATGGTGGTATTTTATTTGTTAAACGTTTTCTCTTCAAGAGCTGCCAACCCCTAAATATTTATATTTTATTGGAGTTTATTTTTCTTTTCTTTTTTTCTCTCTTTTTATTGGACCTTTCTCCTGTCTTTCTTTCTGAAGCAATATTTAGAAAGAAAGGCAATATTTTTCTAAAACACTAATCAGTGGCACCAATTCAAGAGCTCCTGTTTAAAAATGAGGGGGAGGGGCATGAATGTTGTCAATATTTTAAAATGAAGTTGCACAAAAACGGAATTGTTAAAATCTAATGGGGACATTTCTTATCCTTTCAATGAGAATATCAAAATATGTTTTTCAAAATATGGATGGGGGCAATTGTCATCCCGCTCCCACCTATTTGAAGCCCATGACCCTTGATTATTATAATTTTATCTCATCATAAATACAAAAATTGAGGATTAACTAATGAGTATGACATAAAATATGTTGCATGTGAATTTCAAATTCTTCAAAAAAGGGAATTAAAATTTGTATGATGTAAATAATTTTTGGGCTGTTTTGACGAAGAGATTGCATTTATTCTTTACCATCTCAAGCAGGTCTTTAATTTTATTATAGATCATTTTCAAGGACGTATGAACAGTGCAGTTTTACGAGTGGAATCTACTAAAAGTATAAGGTATTTAAAATATGCACTTTTAATTTGAGAAGAAAAAGAAAGAACCATCGACCAAAGGAAGAACCATCGACTGGCAAAATTTATTGAATATGTCTTCTCATTGAGCCACAAAGATGAAGGAGAAAACCAAAATTCATATCAGTTCTTAGTCTCACAGTACACCATGGTACGTCAGCAAATCTGGAACAAGAAAAACCCAACCATTTCTGAAATCAAGAGCATGAGAGCGAACGGGACCATTTATTGCAAAGTGCTTATAAGTGATTCTGCATTTGCCATTAGTCCTGACTCTGCTTGGTTTTAATCAGTTCTCCTCTGTCAATAGTAGTGTCTTCTAAGTTAGTCGGTTGTATTGAGAGTTGTACAGGCATTTTTTCTGTCAGTGAAATAAGGCACATAGAAAATGGAGGGTGATTTAGCCCCCTTGCCTCTTCCACGTAACATTATCTTTCAATATATTTACATGTTCTGTTTTTAAATGTTCTTTATATTGTCCCATAATTTGTCTGGGTTATGCTGCTAAAAAGAAATTTGCCATCTTCTTCCGTGCAATATTTCCTATGTATGGGCCGGAAATGCAACTGTGAGAAGGTGAGAAAGCCATCAAAACCTGACTAAATTGTAAAAATAGCAAAGTATGACTTTTGAGAAATGATAAAGGTAACGAAGAATTAATTTTCTTTGTGTAAGGAGAACAAACAACATTAGATTTGAATAAGAATACCCTTGATCCAACAAGGTCTATAAAATGCAAATACAAGACCGGATCGCTTCAAACTCAAGTGGTCAACGACCAGAAATATTACGTGATTTGAATCACATGACAAAACAGGGTTTTAATAGAGAAAGTGGAAACTAGCTTTTTGAACAAAGAACTGCTATTAGGATTACATCAAAACTAGTCTCTGGCCAATGAGAAACAAGAATGACAAAATAAGACAAAGTTTAAAATAGGGATTCGGGAACGAAAAGAGGGTAGTCTTTTTTTGGAACTAACAGCGAGTAAGTGTTTTACTTTGGAGTTAAGGTAGGCTACCACTGTCTGTCTGAATTCCCCTTGGAGATAAAAGTTTGAGGATAAAATTAAAATAAGAAGAAAACCTCTTAAGATTTCTGTCACTTTGAGATAAATTTAAAACGTATATAGGAGACAAGAATAACAACTAGTGCTGAAGTCTAACATTTTACTATAAGTTGGTGAATTGGATTTATAATTCGGTACTATTTCCACTTAGACAAGGCTTGAGCCATTTGAACAAAACAGCATTTTAAGGTTAGAATAAGCTAAATTAAATTTCTTCCCAGAAATTTAAGCTTCGAATAACTGAGGGTTCAAAGAGGAAAGGAACCTTAACTAAGAAATATTCTAAACGTTAGGAGAGCCCTTTGTGCTCCCCTTTTTCAGCCTAGAGTTCCTTGGAACTTAGCTTGACTGTATAAAGACCTTATATCCGAAAATTGGAATTATCGGACAACAACATTACTTGGCCCCACCCCCTCTGTGCAATCTTCAGACGTTTATACGAAGGAGAACACTGTTCCCTTTTTAATCATTCTTTCATTTCGTTAAACCCGTACTGCAGGTTTATACAAAGTTGGCCTCTAGGTTTATACAGATAGGTTAGGGAAAAAGGGAATAATATTGTCAATTTAAGAATTTCCAGACCTTTATGCCCAGATATATCCAATTGAGAGTTTTCCCTGCTAAAGTTAAAGCTTACTAAAGGTCCAAGGAACACAAAACCCTTTTAAAGAAATAATAGCAAGGTCTCTTGGTTTGGGTTAATGTAAATTAGAACAAAATCAAGTACAGTTATTCCGAAGTTGGCTCAGCAATAGTTTGAACTAAAGGATTTCAACACCCCAGAACTCAAGCCTTGACTAGCTATTCAAGTGTAACTCTTTTAAGTAGAAACATTCGATAGCCTAGAATTAGCTTAATCTTTCTCTTATCGGTAAACATTGGTGGATTGAACAAGTAGACCAAAGACATTAGACCTAGAAGAGGTTTAGAAATATTCAACATAATGAGAATTAGAATATTTTTCTTTTTATCTTCTTTTGTAATAAAATCAGTAGTCACTGAATTCTGAGCACCGATTTCTTACCCAAGCCTCAGTTTGTAACACGCTACCAAATTTATTAGCTCTGATAGTAGGGGCAACCTTACAACTGGTCGCAGCGGTACTCAAGTTCGGTGCAACTTTTGTTTAAGTGGGGGAGGATTAATAAAATTAAAAAAATTTAGTAAAATTTAGTCCTCTGTTCCTCACAAGAAAGTGTGTGTTCAGTTTTTCCAAACCTATCAGAGACAGTAAAGTTTGAAAAAGTGTTCACTAAAGAAATTTTTTGACCTTAGAGGGAAGTTCAGACAGCCTTTTATATTCCTAAGATTCTTTCTTTCTTCTCTTTTTCTTTCTCTTTGTTATAAGTTCTAGTGTCCTTATCGTCTGTAGCTTGCTTAAAAATTTTTTAATACTAGTTTCATAGTTTAATCATCTTCAAAATTGTAATCACACTATTAACCTTGAGGGTTAATTTAAATTGAGATATTGAGCTAGTTCTTACGCGATTTATAAACTAACTCATTTTGTAGTTTAAAACAAGTTAAAGGTTCAAAACGTTTCCCACATTAAGAGTTTATAAGGATAGAACAATCATGAGCTCAAATGAAAAAAAATCAAAGAGTTAGATATTACAACAAGCACAGTGTAGAATAAAAGCTCTAGACGGGCAATATAGAGATGCCACAGTCACGAGCAGGCTTCAAAGCCTCTTTGTGGAGCAAGCGTCTCCCATCTCGTTACTGACATATCCAAATGAAATCCATTCATGGATTACCACCCTTAAACAAATACAAAAGAGTTTAGGCAAAGATGATATTGTTATGATAAATAAAGCTATTTGTTATATACGAGGAGAGACACAAAGATTCGCAACAAGCTTAGACATTCCTAAAATAATAGATTTAGACCATTTAGAAAGACTTCTAAAAGAAGCCTTTTTACAAGAAAAATCAGCCGCACAAAAACTATAAGAACTGCTTTCTGAGAAACAAAGGCCATCTGAGTTAGTACACCAATTTTACTCCCGGATCAGGGGAAAGGCAATAGATTATGCAAAAAATTCTCCTGGTATAAGGGCAGATGACATAACTATTAGTATTTTTAAAATCGGTATGCTCCCTTCAATTGGAAGGAAAGTTCATGAACCAACTAAAACAACAGACGGCAAAGATGACTTTTAAGTACTGGCAAAGAGATTTGAATCGATTGATTTAATGTATAGGGATTCCTCAGACATGTCTTTGGGAGCAACGGTGGTTGACTCAGGAGACAAAATTTCCCCTGGAGAACAAATAGATAGATCCAGAGTAGAATTTCAAAACGTATGAAATTATAAAAATAACCCAAAGAAATGTTTGAACTGTGGAAAGAAAGATATGTCAAGACCAACTAGGGACAATTATTCCAGGTATAAATTTAGTGAAAGAAAAAACTATCACATAAAATGCTGGACTTACGGGGGTCCACATTGACAATCGGAATGTGAAAAACCTCCAACTTGTATCCGCTGTGGTGAAACAGGCCAAAAAGCAAAATATTGTTTAGCTCCAACAGCTATACACCAACCCCAAGAAAAATTTTAAAGCAATTTTGATGAAGGTACTGCAGCCTCCGAGCAATGGTTAGCGAACCACCGGAAGGCACAGGCTCAGATTCAATGGTTTTGTAGATATAGGTTAACCGTTAAAAGTAGACCTAGTGTGACTGGGAGTCACGGACATGTCATGACAGGGAGTCATGTACTTCAGAGGGAGGTTGAGAGGACACCTCTCAAGGATACAAAAATGGGTTGCGTGCACCTCTTAAGGATGCAAGAGAGGGTTGCGTCTACCTCTTAAGGAAGCAAAAAAACGTTTGCATCCATAGGAATACGAAAAAGGGTTGTATCCCTACGCTCAAAGGCTGCATATGCATATACTTGAATCATTAATGACGGATAACACAAAACGAAACAAACGGAGTCTATTATCACTTTTGGGACAAAATAGGGTGGGTCGCAGGACTAGCAACGGAAGAAAATATAGAAACAATTCTTCATCAAGTAGATTATTAAAAAAAAAAGTTAATACACATATCGGGCCGATCTATATCATTAGTGAGTGACCTCAACAGGGAATTAAGAATGGAAAGAAACAAACGTTTAGAAATTTTGGAAAGAACTTTCAAGCGAATTATCGAATATATATCCAGAGAGATTAATGAGATAAATTTCCTAAAATTACTTATAAGCAAAGAAATGACAAAAAATTCAATCCAAATAAAAAGGTTAGTAAAGAAAATAGAAATAGTAATCCTTTCTATTCTCCAAGCAGAAAATAAAAGTTTCCCTTTCATTGTTACAGATTCAGCAGACATGCTTAGGACAATTTTCGAAATTGAAAATTCGTTACCAATAGGCTATAGAATATCAGTGAATTATAGACGCTACGGCTTACTGGAACTTTATATATTGACTAGCTGCAATGTGGCGACTCAACAATTGAAATTGTTGGTTATCTGTGATTTCTCAATATCAAATAAACAAGATGGGTTCAGAATGTTCGAAATGTTCAGCATTCCATTCCCAGTGTCAAACACCTCATATTTCTTTCAAATTGAAAACGAGTTTAAATTTTTTGGGTTGAGTAAAGATCAAAATAGATATTTCTTAGAAGATGACAATATAGAAAAAGAATGTAACTTAAAGGGTATACCACTATTGTGCAACCACCAATTTCTTATTAGAAGCACACAAATGAACTCCTGCTGTTTAGCAAACTACATGGAAAATAATGCATTAGTTAATAAAGCGTGTGAAACCAAAATTATAAAGGAAAATAAAATCTTAATCCAAAGAATTGGAAGGGAAAATTATATAATCACATCTCCTTTCAAAGGAGAAATAAGAATACATTTCGGATGCAAAACAGAGAAAAACAGTAAATTCACATATATAAAGGGCAGGTCAATAGTAAAATTGCCAGAAGAATGTTCTCTAACTGCAGAGATGTTAAAAATAAACAGTATGTATAGGGGACAGATTACAAAAGAAATGGCACCTTCAAACATATCTATAATTATCCTAAAAGGGAACCTATCCATAGCTGGAATACAAAACGAATGGGACAAAGAATTTGAAGATTTAATCTCTATATATTTCCAGAACAACTCCAAGACGCAGATTGGCATAGCTGAACTAAGAAAAATGCACATTTCCTTAAGGGATGAAAGAGGAAGGAAAACAGCTAGCTATTGGATATTTTTTCTCAATACCTTTAATCTATTTATCTCTTTATTAGGACTAGTCTCTATAGGAATAATATTCAAAACACTGATAAAGCTATGGTTAGACTATAGGAAACAAAAGTCTCAAGGATTTCACATAACTGTGGAACAAGAAAAAATTGAACTAAATTGATTCTTAGCAAAGTTATGGTTTCATTAAGAAAAAAAACTGTACTAAGAATTTTAGGTGTGGGAGGTTGTGAGAAGGTGAAAAAGCCATCATAACCTGACTAAATTGTAAAAATAGCAAAGTATGACTTTTGAGAAATGATAAAGGTAACGAAGTATTAATTTTCTTTGTGTAAGGAGAACAAACCACATTAGATTTGAATAAGAATACCCTTGATCCAACAAGGTCCATAAAATGCAAATACAAGACCGGACCGCTTCAAACTCAAGAGGTCAACGACAAAAAATACTACGCAATTTGAATCACATGACAAAACAGGTTTTTAATAGAGAAAGCGGAAACTAACTTTTTGAACAAAGAACTATTATTAGGATTACATCAAAACTAGTGTCTGGCCAATAAGAAACAAGAATGACAAAATAAGACAAAGTTTAAAATAGGGATTCGGGAACGAAGAGAGGGTAGTCTTTTTTGGAACTAACACCGAGTAAGTGTTTTACTTTGTAATTAAGGTAGACTACCACTGTCTGTGTGAATTCCCCTAGGAGATAAAAGTTTGAAGATAAAATTAATATAAGGAGAAAACCTCTAAGGATTTCTGTTTCTTGGAGATAACTTTAATACGTATATAGGAGATAAGAATAACAACTAGTGCTGAAGTCTAACATTTTACTATAAGTTGGTGATTTGGGTTTATAATTCGGTAGTATTTCCACTTAGACAAGGCTTGAGCCATTTGGACAAAACAGCATTTCAATGTTAGATTAAGCTAAATTAAATTTCTTCCCAAAAATTTAAGCTTCGAGTAACTGAGGGTTCAAAGAGGAAAGGAACCTTAACCAAGAAATATTCTAAACGTTAGGAGAGCCCTTTGTGCTACCCTTTTCATCCTAGAGTTCCTTGGAACTTAGCTTGACTGTGTAAAGACCTTATATCTGAAAATTGGAATTATCGGACCACAACATTATTTGCCCCCCCCCTTGTGCAATCTTCAGACGTTTATACGAAGAAGAACAATGTTCCCTTTTTAATCATTCTTTCATTTCGTTTAACCTGTACTGCATGTTTATACAAAGGTGACCTCGATGTTTATACAGAGAGGTTAGGGGAAAGGGGACTAATATTGTCAATTTAAGAATTTCCAGACCTTTATGTCCAGATATATCCAATTGAGAGTTTTCCCTTCTAAAGATAAAGCTTACTAAAGGTCCAAGGAACATAAAGCCCTTTTAAAGAAATAATAACAAGGTCTCTTGGTTCGGGTTAATGTAAATTAGAATAAAATCAAGTACAGTTATTTCGAGATTGGCTCAGCAATAGTTTGAACTAAAGGATTTTAATACTCCAGAACTCAAGCCTTGACTAGCTATTCAAGTGTAACTCTTTTAAGTAGAAACATTCGATAGCCTAGAATTAACTTAATCTTTTTCTTTTCGGTAAACATTGGTGGATTGAACTAGTAGACCATAGACATTTGACATAGAAGAGGCTTACAAATATTCAACATCCTCAGAATTAGAATATTTTTCTTTTTATCTTCTTTTGTAATAAAAATCAGTTGTCACTGAATTCTGAGTACCGATTTCTTAACCAAAGCCTCAGTTTGTAACAAGCTACCAAATTTATTAGCCCTGATAGCAGGGGCAACCTTACACAACTTTACTTATGTTTTGTTATTTTAGAAGAGTTCCTGAAACCAGACACCCAAACTGTGAAAAGTTTTTAGTCTATTGGGGACTTCTTATTCACTGTATACTTTTGCAGGTAATATTTATAATTTAAATCTATTAACGTTGAAGCTGCCATGCAGGAAAAGTGTTTAAGACAGCTATTGAAAGAAAATAAAAATATATGATAAAGCCTTAAACTTTTACATAGGACAGGAAAAAATATATGAACAAACAAAAGCCCGAATTCTTTTTTTCGCCTCCAAGATGCCCTTTACCAAAGAAAAATACGAAAATAAACTGTAGGAAGTAGCTACCATATGCAAGGGGGTAATCGTGACACTTTTTTACGGTGGTCCTAAGAGTAGCAAGCATAGTCAGTGGCCAATTACTGCTAATTATAGTCACTGGTCGTGCTGCTCACTATCTGACCAAGACGCAGTGTGTTTTGTGGATTACGCCACAGTGATCGAAGCCAATAATGGCTACCAAAATCATGCCCAGGGGAGTAGTCCCTGTGGGCACGTAAAGTACTGCCTGTGTTGCAAATAAAAGTCCGGAAGGAAAAATGGCTTATAATTCTAGCGACAGTTCTGAGGATCAAGCGTAGCTGATAGCTTTCTAATGCTGGGTTATTCTTCTCTGTCTTGAGGAACGAGTTTGTCCATTTCAAGACGGTTCGGAACCTGCGAGTAGGGCTCTTCGCATGAGGGAAAATAATGGTGGAAACCTTGACCCTACCAATGATTGCTCTTCTACAAAAAGGGAAGAGACTTAGGCAAGCCCTAATTAAATTTACATTGTAATAATCGATTTTAATCTTGAATGGATTTTTTTTATATTTTAATTGCTGCCTTAGTTAAAAGTTTTATCCGATATTTATATTTTTCACTCCATTTAAATAAAAAGGGGAAAGCAGTACTGCCACACAAAAAATTTATTTAAAAAAGGAGATCTAATATCGTGTTTTTATTATTAACAGTAAAACAGTAAATAACAGCAATAAGAGTAAAAGAGCTCAAAATAGAATGGCGTGATGAGAACATAAAGTAATATGAAGGTATGGTGAAATCCGTGCGTTAGCAATAAAAAGATAAATAAACAAATTCATAATTTTAGCTCTTTATCACCAAATTTTTGAGACCTAATAATTTAGAAGGCTTAAGGTGTCATTTAAACAAAAATAATTAAAACCTGGATATTACTACTACTAATAACTCACCGCAACACGAAGCCGCCTGAGGCTATCTCCGCTACGCAAGCACCTCCTCTATCCCAAACTATTCAAAGCAACCCTTTTTACACCCTCCCAGGAAGTTCCCATTTCCTTTAAATCTTTTTTATGACGTCCTCTCACCTAAGACGAGGAATACCGGCTTTTTGTTTAGTCCTAGACGGTCGGCCGAAAAGGACAATCTTTGGCAATCTATCATCCTTCATCCACAAATCGTGACCTAACCAACTCAACCTTTCTTTCACTATAGCCCAAGAAAGTGGCATTGAACCACATTTTTCGTTTAGCATACTGTTTAAAACATGATTAGTTAGTCGGGTACCCAGATTTTGGAGTGCCCATGCTTCAACGCCATATTTGACCACTATCATCGCTGTAGCTTCTAATATTTTAATCTTCGTTTGCAGACTTATCTTCCTATTCTTCCATACTTTTTTTTAACTGCGAAAAAACACCCTGAGCCTTGGCTATTCTACTTTTAATATCTTTGCTGCTCCAAACGTCTTCACTAATAGTTCTACCAAGGTAAGTGAAGTTGTCCACCTGATCAATCTCTTCTTTCCCCAACGTCACCTTTTTGTCTTCACTTATTCCTAGCCTTAGTGACTTAATATTCTTAACATTAATTTTCAAACCTATTCTAGTACCCTGAACTCGCAAAACCTCCAAAAGTTCATTCATTTTGCTCACCCTTTAATCTAGGATGCTTAAATCATCAGCATATACTAAGTCCAGGAGACTTTTTCCTCCCCATTTGATTCCGTATTCTCCCATTGCCTTTCCTGTGCTCCTTAAGACAAAATCGATGTAAATAATCCATATAATATAATATATAATATAATATAATAATAATAAAATATATTATATAATATATATTGAAAACCCGTCGTATACAATAAATGTACAATGACAGAGTATACAAAAATACGAAAAGAGGAAACAAAACGATAATAATAACAACAAAAGCAACAACTTCTTAAATAGTATACAAAATAGTACGAAAAGTGGAAACTGAAAGATAGTATACTCACAGATTACAACAGAAATAACAACTTCTTCGAAAATAGCAACAAAGACAACAACTTTTGAAAGGAGAAAAAAAAATGAAAAGGGAAACAAAAGGGAAAATTAAACAAGCGAACTTGCCCACTTGTGCTTTAGAATTGCTGGTTTTGTTTTTTGCCCGCTAATAAGTGTCTCAACAGCTAGATTTGGGTCCGCTAGGTTATAGCGCCGAATCAGAAAACTATTTTTTATCCAAGGTTGCAATTTTAGTAGGTACTTTGCAAAACGGAAAAATATAAAGCGGATTTTAGACTTTTCACGGTTTGCCAATAAATTCCAGAAAGGGGTCACATATAATATATGTGGTAGAGC